>NW_009942505.1:50088-55033 GCF_000696875.1 Nestor notabilis | reverse complement strand
GACATGGTTTAGTGTGTGGTGTCCCTGCCCATGGCAGGGAGGGTTGAACTAGATGATCTTCAGGTCCTTTCCAACCCTAACTATTCTATGTTTTCCTAAGAATTTAGAGGATATCTGATGAGCTTTACATGTCCAGCATTATAAGGAACATATAGCATTTTGAGAACTTAGAGTGCCATATATGACCCATAGATATTATGGTAAAGTAGCACCCAAAGTTCATCTGGCAAATGTAGTAATCAAATATCCCCACTGTTGTAACAGGATCATTTTTCATATAACATTTCTTTCCCCTTTGGGGCCTACTCAGACGTCACACTGTCTCTAAATTATTAAATTAGGTCTTCCTCGATCATCCAAAGGTCATGGTGCCTAATGTGTGTTAATGTGATGGAAGTGTCAGACACAATTAGTTTCGGTAGTAAAACATGGGTTTATAGCCTGAAATGCAATAAATTAAAGTGTGGTGTAGAACACTGTAGTCAGGGAAATTTCTGCACCATTAAGGTTTGATGAGGAAGCTGATGTCCTCTTTAGGTATGAATGGGGAATGCTGGATAGAAGGTGGTATGATATGCTTCACCTCCATGATTGCTGTTACTCCTCAATTAAGAGATTATGTATCAAATGGATGTATAACCTCAAAATTCCACTCTCAGCCAAAGGCAGGCAGTAGTTTTACACTGCTTACGTATTCTCTTTGCTGGTATCTTTATGCTGAGAAAATTCTGAGGCACATTTTAGGCATCAAAGCATCTTTACTCTTGATACCAAGAAGGGTGCATGTGGTCAGAAACAGGTATGTTTCTGTACAGCTTGCTACTGAAATTTCAAACTTCTGCCATGAAAAATTCACCTATAAATAGCTGTGGATGATAGAAGTGGGTAACCCAGGAGAGAGTAGTAAGACTGACTAAATTGGTGTGTTCTGTAATCTGTCTAATGGAGCAAGATTTTACAATTAATTGTGACTGTATCTGTTTCCTGTCTGTAAGGGGTGGGGGGGGGGAGACCAAACTTTATAAAACCCAACAAACCACAATCAGATAGTAGCAGATAAGCATAAAATAAATGGAATTTGATTGAAACTTCTGGTATCTTTGCTGTTGAAAATGAAAAGCAATGCTTAGCTATGGTAAATACAATTAATAAACTGAAGACCCACCTGTACAAGCCCATTTATATTTACAGTGCATCTTGAATTCTTGCAAACTTAGATAACATATACAGAAACAAGTACTTTTTGTACCAAGGCAATAAACCAATTTTCCTCTATGAAAACTGATCCTTCTGGGAAAAATATTGCCCTCAAGTGCAATTTGGTGGTTTTAACGTGCTGTATTATTCATGGGGAAGCATCTCTTGTGGGTTGTGGTTTCAGAATGGAAAAAGAGGCTTCTTCTCTGAGAGGAAGGAAGTGGCTGTACAAATTGGCTTGCATGTAAAGGAAGTTGGCCAAATCTGGATGTCTGGCTTCCTTTGGCCGGAATCCTCTTTGACTAGTTGAGTGTAAAAATGAAAACCTTGAATCAAAGCCTTCAAATCTGGCAGGGTTAGTGAGAAGTGAGCAAAGTTCTCACCACTCTCCAATCATTCTTATTTCAGTGTCATGTAATTTTCAAGGGAAATCTGCTGAAATGTACTGATGACACAATGGGGGGCATACTTAATCTAAGGCAAAGATATCTAGAAAAAGTAGAGAGCAGTAGACAAATCAGAAGAGTGAGATCGAAACAGATTAAATGCCATTGTGACCCCTTTGGGAGCAGATAATCAAATGTATAAATACGAGCTCAGAGAGTACTGATTAGGAGATGGAAGCAAAAAACTGATGGAAGGAAAGATATAATTTGAGAGTGAGCATCAAATTGAACTTGACTGTATAATTCAGTACTGCCCTGAACTGAAATGCTCTGCTATGTAAACAGAAGAACTCGGTGTAGGAGAGCTGTTCCATAGTGGTTAAAGTACACCTGGAAAACATTTGCTTTGATCTCTGCACTTTTAAAAACACGGCATGTGACTGCTGCAGCAAGCTGGAAAATCACACCTGAAGGCCCTAATTGAAGTAACAAAAGCCCTTTTCCTCTCACTTGTGTAAAGAATGTACTACCGTCACAGTATAAAGACAGAAAATAAGACATGTAAACTCATCCAGTAGTCTGAATTAATGTTTTTTGAAAAAGCAATTATTTTCTGTTTCATCCAAAAAGGAATGAAGCTCCAGAAACAGTGGAGAAATCCAGTGCTTTCCTTGAAGATTTTAGAATATTCATTTCTAGCTTTTAGTTACAGTAAAAAAGAAATCTGAATATTGAACAAAGGAAGAGGTCCTGCTGTAATGACGACAAAGATGTTAACCAAGCCTTTCAAAAGAGATAAGTACTAGCAAACTTTGGTGGCAAATCTTGCATAATTTAAGCAATCTGTTTTTTAACAAAGCTGTTATTTGCAAAAATTGAGTTTCTTTTTGAAGTATCTCAAACTATTTGTTCATAGATGGACTATTTACTGTGGAAAACCTTGACCCCTTATTTTGACTGAGAAACAGAATGCTAGACTTGGTAGAATATTTATCTCCAAACAGTGTGGTAGATCTTACTAGTTTCTTCCATTTTGTGGATTTTACTTTTTCTTCATGTGAAGTGGGATGTTAAATGCAAATGCTATATAGAGAATTATTCTTTTTTCTTTTTAAACATTGATACTAAATGTGTGTTTAAAAAATAAATTAAAATGAAGAGGCTTATGCAAATCACAATAAAACCTTTAATCTTCCAAAGTGCTTCAGCAAGTAAAGCTCTTATTGGCTTTAATATGATAATTCTGGGATCTAAAGTTAAGTATATGCACAAGTGATTTGCAAAATCAAGGCCATGTTAGAGATGTTATCTGAACTAGGTTGTTGTTAAAGTGATTTCATTTCTGTGCAGTTGGTTTTGGGTTTTTTTGCCATAAATTACATAAATAACATGTTTTAAGGTTTTTCATTTAAAACTGTGGAATATCTACTAAATAAAGAATTACTAGCTGTGGAATAGAATCATAGTTTGGGTTGGAACAGACCTTAAAGATCATCTAGTTCCAAACCACATATTATGATAGTGATTGCCTTTGTTTATGATAGGAGGAGTTATGGGCAGTCCTTCCTGCACACTTCAGTGGATTTCAGCTTGGTTCCCTACTGAGTCAGCATATATTCTCATCATCCCTGTTTTTCTAGGCAGAGAAATGAAGGCACAGAGTGTCTAATCAACTTATCAGCATCCTGTGCAATGGCACTAGAGAGCCTGGGAACACAGTCCACTATCTGAATCTAACCAGTACATGACAAGCCCTGTAACATCTGCCACGTCTTAGTCGAAATACCCTCACTAAACCTGGATTATTCAGTGCCCAATCAATTATAATGCTGTTATTTGCAGTTCCAGGAATGGCTGTTGTTCTGTTGGGACTCAAAGATTTAGATAGTTATGTGGTAGGGACAAGCTTTGATGATTTGAGATATTGCCCCAGCTCCAAACAGGTGGATGAGTAGTCCATGAGATCAGAGACCCCACATTCAGAAATGTCCCATGTCATAAATCTACATTTTTTAAGATCACTATTATATTAATCTTTCTTCTCAAATAATTTCACACTTAAACAGTGTACTGATTGAAAAATATGAACCATCTGATAGCATTCTAACATGACTATGGAAAAAGTCCCCTGAGAAAAAAATATATCCTACATGTTAATGATATTGTGCATAGGAATCATTAATGCCATCCTGCTTAGGGGATTTGCACCCATTTGTAAAGTTCTTCACTGGCTATTGTTTTTCATAATTTTCTATGTACAAGATGAAATCTCTGCACTGTTGAGTCAAATTGTAAAGTTACGCCAACCAAGTCCCATTTTCAATTCTAAGACCAAATTCCTTTGCATTTTTGCTTTGGGCTGCTTTGTTACTTTCTCAGGAGATAAGTGTGTTAAATTTGCTTGTGGCATTTTTGATCTTAACTTGTAGTTTCCTTCCAGAGCCACAGACTGTTTCTAAGAGGCCAATGAAAAGTAAATGGAAAAAGTAAAGCTTACTCTCTGTAGGGTGAAAGGTTATCATGCAGAAGTCCAACATAACTGGAACATGTTAAGGGATCTATAAATCAAAAGAAGTTGACATCTGTTTTCCTAAAATCCTGACCTTGTTCTTGCAGCTTCTTATGAAATGGATTCCTTCAGCTCTTTCAATTTAGTGTGAACTGCACAGAAAAAGAAAATTGCAGTCTGATGGTACTTTTACTTACCCAGAGGATCCTTTCTTAGTAAAAGTTTACATCATTCTAAAAGTACTATATGTTTCCTATCCCAGGCTGCAGTCTAGTCCCTGGATACTCAAAGCTTGGCTAGAGCCTGTTCCGAACTTGAAAAAAACTTTATAGGAAATCTGGGCAGATTTCCTGAAAGATGCTCCTGTGTCCATGTTACTATCTCAACTTTCATCTTTTTGTGATAAAAGGTGAATTCAAAGAGCCTTGCTGATCTGGAGTTCATTAGGTAAGGTTTGTTGGTTTGCCTTTTCTGTGACCAAATGGGATATTATTTTTAGTGCTAGGTGTCTTTAAAACTCATGTGGCACAGTAGAATGAGTTCTCTGCTTGTTGCCTTCCCATTCCTCTCACTCCAGTGAACGCTGCACAGCAATACTGTATATTTTACTTCTTGTAAGGAATCAAGATTGCAAAGGGGAACTTAAAACTGCAAGGGAAAAGCAAATTGGAGGCTTGAAAGAGGCACAGCAAGGGTTTTTTTGAGTCTGCTCCTCTTAGGGCCGTGTTTTGGCACTCTGACTCTTGGCCAGCATATGTCCCTGTTCAGCAGAAGGAATCATTTAAGCAATCTATGCTAAGACATATCTAAATCTAAATTAAAATGCAGCTACATTATCCTGGGTTTGTGCTAG
>NW_009942505.1:29617-50057 GCF_000696875.1 Nestor notabilis | reverse complement strand
TTCCTGCTAGTAAACTAGAGGGGGTGGGGGAATTTATTTTGTTGATAATTGAGAGTATTGATTATGTAGATTACGTGTTTTACATCTTTCACCTTTTGTAGTCTATGAAATGTATGTATTATATCATCTGTGTCTCAGGAGAAAAAGAATCTGGTGATAAGATGACTTTCACAAAAGGAGAGTCCCTCTACCATAATTGTCTTTTGAGACAGTGCAAGTGTACTGCTCTTTTTAATTAGTTGCATTTATGATGATGATTTGGTGTGTGTCTCTTAATCCACAGAATCTCACAGAATGCTATCATATTTTTGTCTCATGGCTCCTAGCTGCATTACGTTTTATTATAACCATCTTCATTATAAGAAAACCTCTTAATTATGCTCAAAATGCTTTGAAGTTGAGAACGGTGCTGTAATGAGTTGAAATGTATATATAGTATTTTCCCAAATGGTACAGAAAAGAAAATGTGTAAGGCACTACAGGAACATATAGTACTATGTACCTTGAAGAGTTTAGTTATTTCAGGGAGCAGAACTGTTGACTAGAATTCAAATATCATAAATTAAACTCCCTGTGCTGCAGCTGACTAGCCAAGTGACATTAATGAATACATTTATTCTTTTTGTATGTTTTCTTTGATAATGTGACCACAGAGAGGCACAGTGTGGCCTGAATCATATTTTCAAAAAACACTTGAGGATCCTCTAAGGAAGGGCTTGTATAAATGTGATTATTTATTATTTTGTCATTTTAGTCTTTTGAAGTGCATTATGTGTTGCTTGATTCTGGTGAGGTTTTTAATGCATATAGGTATAGTAAAATTACAGATACATTTTCCTAAATATCAATAATATTGATGTGAATCTGCACAGCCCAGAGAGTTGGGCAAAATTTAGGTTTGCTAGGGTAGTGATAGGTATCACGGAAGTGTAAGCCTCAGTGCCCCAGAGGAGAGATTCACAGGGTCTTCAAAGAGCTTTAGGAATGGATCTTAGCAAGCTGGTCTGCTCTGTTCACCTTGTTTCTTATGTTTATTCTTTGTCCCTTTAATATTCAAGGATTGGTATTTTATTCTTAAATGCACTTTGAATTATATTTTATTTTTTAGCTTGAAAAGTAATCATTTGAAAGCAAGCCTGTATTTTGTTGGGCTGGGGGGAGGGGGAGAGGTGAGAGGGGGAAACTGAGTACCAAGAAATGTTTTCGAGAAATACTTGTGAGATGTTACAAAGCTGACCATTACAAAAACCCTAGTATAACCTCAGCAAGATATGCTCCCTGTTGTTCAGAGGATTGCAACTTTTTAAAAGCACTCTGGCCTCAGAAAGCAGCCATAATAGCCAATACTGACAGATGGTATTAAAGACACAGGCAGGGAACCAACATGGGTTTGATACTTTACTCCCATTACAAGTTCTCTCAGTGTATGTCTCGTGGGTTAATTACTAGAGCTCTCACAGAAGGAATCCTGGCTTCTGGTGCAGCAGCTTGTCACAAGACACAGTAAGAAATCTAACACAATTTTGAGCTTGTAGCCTGCAAACGTGTGTCACCCTGGTAACCGTTTGCACCTGCAAGCGTGAGTCATAAGAGCTGAGGAATTGCAGGGTGATTTTCTTTATTTTTTAAATATTTTTTTTTTTGTCATCATTGCAGCATTGGAAATTCTTCATAGACAAAGACACATAGAATAGAAAAGACCTTTACTTTGACATTCCAATTGCTCGGTGGACATGAGGACCAAGGGCATCTACTCGTCTCATCTCTGTCCCACTGCAGTGCACATGTATGCTGGCTAAGGGTCGATCTCCTTTATTGAATGTAAGCTGATTTAGATGGTGGACATTGTATCTATAATTGATATGTAGGAAAACAAGACAGAATTTGTCAGTAAGTACAGCATTTTATTTTTAGGGCCATCAGACACTTGTTAAAAAACCATGAAGACAGACATTTTTCATAGTTTAAGAAAGTACTTGTCAGAAGTAAAGCATATCTTAAAATTCAGTAAGGGGACCATGCTGATAAGGTGATGTTTTATACTGCAGATATCTTTCTAATAAGAATGGTATTCACGCTCTTACAAAAGCCATTTGATTTGAGGAGCAGGTGCTTATAAATTGGATGGCTTCAGTGACTTTAGAGGGGAGCTGACAAACACCGGCTGAGGATCTGTTCTTTAAAGTTTTACCGATGAGAGATTGCTGGTTTATAGCACCTTTCATCCTGCTGTCTCATAGTGATTTGCAAACATTAATTAAGGCTCATAACACCCCTCTGATATATGCAAGTGTTGTTAGTCCTAGAGATGTGTGAAATATTCATGACAAAATTGGAGATGTTCAAAGTTTACCCCCTCATGAGCTCAAGGATATTAAGGAATGCAAAGTTACTAGAGATTACCTGCATCACGGAATTTGTCTTTTCCTTTCTTTGCATATATCTGTTCACAGCCAAAATGCCTATAATGTTTGTTTATAGCCTTCTTGTTATTGTTTGTTTATAGCCTTCTTGTTATTGATTTTGTTTCAGAAAGAGAGATTGGTCTTTTGTGTAGCTGTATTTTAATTATTTGTACCTCCTAATTACCCAATTCTAAAAATCTGCCCACTATAAAAAGGAGAACAGGCAAGAGACTCCCTGTCTCCTCAGGAAAACTGCTACTTTAGGTAGAATTTATCTGGATGAAGATTTATTATGAAACTGCAGTGGGAGAAGGAAGCTGTAAAGCAGGAAGTTATTGTTTGATTCCACCACAACTATAAAGGAATATTTTCCTTTTTGTATCACTGTGGGTGTGTTAGTAGGTCAGATGCATATTAGGCTTTTTAAATTAATCTCCACTCTCCATACTAAAATTTTTACCACAGAGAGGTATTGTAGCTCATAAACTGTATTTCTTTGGGATGAACTGAATTAAAAGATCTACCCCAGCCACAGGTGGGCCATCAGTTCATGGGACCAGCTGAGACCTACCAGCAGCTGTTTTGTTTCCCAGATCCACTCCTCTTGTTCTGCACCAATGGGGAGCTATCCCATGAGTCCCAAATACACCTGTCTTTAACAAATTGTGTAAGTCTCAGCTCCATACGTTTATGAGGATGGCCAGAGATTAAAGAATTAATACAGCTCTTGTTTCAGGCTTCCTTCACCCCATGTGGTCAGGAAGAGATGTCAGAGTGACTTGAGTTACCCCGTATATTTTCTGCATTATGCCTTTATGTTAGAGTATGCTTCAGCTTATGCAGGAGTCTATCTTTTTTACTCTCTGTTTAAGCTGTGATTATTTTTTTTTGTTGTTTATTTCTTTCCTTAAAACTGGTTTGCATGCTGTTGTGTGGCTCTAAAGTATTTACCTTGCTGTGGTTATGCTGCACGTATTTTCCAGACTCTTAATGGTCTCTGATTTGATGTAGTTTTTCAGTATAATAGAGCAAGCAGCAGAAAGGAAAAGCAATAGTTATTGAAAAAAAAAGGTTTTATTGGAATATTAGAACTATCCACATGATCCATTGGACTAGGATCTCACAAGTATGTAGCAAAGAGGACTACAGCGAAACTAATACACAAGATACTGAATGATTTATTGCTTCCTATGTATACTATAATCTATATAATTTATCACAAGTTGCTTTGTGAACTTTGTTCACTGTATTAGAGTCATGAAACACTAAACTTTCCATTTCAGAAAGCAAGTGAAGTGGTGTACTGAAGTGCTTTGGGGACTTTTCTTTAGGAACAGTTGGCTTTCCTACTGAAAGTTGTTTAAGAAAAAAAAGCCATGACCATTCTAATTTTTCAGGTAATTTTGCACTATAGTAAACATTTTAAGCTAGGAAATATTCCTTCAATATGCTTTTTTCAATTGGTTTGATAAGTCTCTAAAGGTAGGAGTTTGAATTAGCGTGCAGTACACTGAAACAAATCTCCAAAAGACCAGAAGTACTCTATTTTTAATACTTTTTACTACTGTGTATCTGAGTGTCCAAAGAACTCTCTCTGCCCACCAACAGGCATCACAAAGTAAGTAGTTAGATTGCTATTTCTATTTGCTTTTAGGTAATGGCTTGTGAAAATGAAATTTCATATCATCAGGCAGATTTACCAGAGCTGTGGATGGCAGGTTAGGAAAGAAGGCTCTGTAGACACATGGACATACGTGATTGTGCTACTTAGCCCTCTGTTTAGGTGTCTGCTGGACAGAATTTGAAGGGTTAGCAGAATTTGGGAGACATTTTTTCTTTTTGCTGAGGTACCAGTAACATTTCCCTATAATACTTATACCCTGTATTTGCCATGAAAATTCAGTGCTTTGTATAATTATTCAGTGGACTGTAGTGGTAAAAATAATAACAATAATTAAAAAGAAATTAAAAGCAGTGTTATCCTTTTCGTTTTCTTCTTAACAGTGTGATAGTGCTACTAGTCTACTACTCCTTAAAGACTTCAAACAGACTGCTGGAAATCAATTGCACATTTCCGTGGTCAGAAAACTATATCCTAGCAGATTTGAACTATGAATAATCATAATGTGCAGTGTCTCATTCTAGAGATGAGCTGTGAATGCTATCCACCAGGTACTTCGGAATTTTTGGGATTCGGTGCTTTGGGACCCATTTGTCTCTGTAAGGAACTATATAATGATGATCAAGTGCTGTTTTCCTATCTTGGAACCATCAGATGATTCTTGCTGAGAAGGATATATTGGAAATAACATCAGAGTTTTATAGACCTAGGAACACACTGCAGAAATCTTCTGCTGAGTCACCCTGGTAACCAGCCCAAAATGCAGATCAGTTCTGCAAAGGGAAATAAAAGGCAGGACAGAAAGGCATGTGATTCTCTAATGAGAAGGAAAAACACACTATCAAGCCCAGCAGGCTACAATGGCACCTCGAATGCAGCTTTTTGTGGGAGAGAAGGAGCAAAATGGGGTGTCTTGCCACAGAATTTTTTTGAAGTGGAAGACATGAAACAAGCTTAATGCTCTGCAATTTTTCAGGTCCCTAGTATATCAAAAAGACTGTCACCTAAGTAAATATTAGGCAGAGAAGAGCAAATCAAAAGTATTTTGTAGCAGTTAACTTTAAACAGCAAAAAGATGGAAAATCCGGATTTCTACTCAGGTCCACATGGTATGCATAATATTGTGTTGTACCATAATCATTAATTTGAAAAAGAAGAATGTTGTCTTTGAATCTAATCTACTTAGGATCAGCTCCCTTTTTAGTCAGTACAGTATTTTAAGAAGGCAATTTTTCAACTCTCTGCTAATGTAATTTATCACCTATATTCAAGGATCTGACAAAATACCGGCTCCTGTGTTCTGCATAGTAATTGCTGCTGCCCTCTTTGGATTTACTCTCTGTGTCCTTTGTATAGCTGGAGTATTTCTGCTCCCAGATCTGCTTTTCTGGCAAGGATATTACAATGAAAGTGCCATAATTTCTCATTGCATGCAATATATACAGCCCATGATTTTCCTTTTTATAAAGTGATGTATAGAGCCTTGGTATAAAGTGTTACATCCTCAAAATTTGATGTATTAACTGGCTTAGAGGAATGACATGCTACAGGGTAATTCATTAGGGATCAGATACAAAAAGGTTGCTGGTCAGGACTCTGATTAAAAACTACTTACCTATCAGTGACTGCTCAATGCATAGATAAGGCAGATTCTTTACAGACTTCAGTTTATGCTGAATGATTACAAATACTCAGTATTTGAGCAGTTTGTTCACATGACACTTCAATATAGGCTGCTTTATCTCTTTCATGATCTAAAGGATATAGAGGGCAATGCAGTAACATAATTTAGCCACAGTTAGAGTTCTAAACTCAATTTCTCAACCTGAGAATCTCAGTCTAATAAATTATGCAAATTTCAATGCTTAGCAACTATAATTTCTAGTTATACTTAACTTTGAGAGGTCTGAAAATTAAAACACAGCTTGGTTTTGATACATTAGTAACCCAAAAAGAATTAGTTACAGTAAATGTAGGATATCGGCTATCCTTTTGGCTCTAGGTTTTACCATTACAACACTTCCAGAGCAGCTTTGTCTCATTGCCACCCGGTCAAGTTCCATGTTCCAGAAATTTCGCTGGAAAGCAATACACATGCAAAATATTACATAAAAGGAGCTGCATACAGGGAAGTTCTTCCTCTGATCATTTCTATTAATTATAAAACCCCTGAGAAATCCTGTGTGCATTTTTATAATACATATTTAGGAAGTGAGCGCAGAGTTCTTCTGGATTCTATGGATTATGGATAATTAAAATTCTTCTGGATTCTTACTATCTCAGATGCTCACACAGAGAGAATTTGCAACCTCTCTGCTTATTGCTGAAAGTGAAGTTCTCATGTTAGTACAACAGAGATCCAAAAATAATTGCAGTCTCATCATGAATATGAACATCCAGCTGGGATTTAAATCGCAGTGATGGAGCACAAAGGGTAATGCATTAAAGCTGAATTCTCATTAGCGATTGAACCTCCACATGGTGGTAGGTACAAAATGTCTATGCCAGTTGGAAATTAAAGGAGCAAGAGAAGAAGGAAGTAAACAAAGCTTCTGAGAACGTGGCCTGCAAATTATAAATGTGTTTATTCAGGAAGATATTTCTAATGAATTGCCTAATACCCTAGTCATACCAAATAATTTTCCTGCAGCTTAGATAATCAAGGTTAGAACTTCTCTTATATCATCTTCTCCTCTTGAATTTGATGTCATAGATACATATGTCGGCCTGAAGACAATCTGTTCCATAGCAGCCTTTAGTCTTCTGACATTTTTCAGCTTTGTGCTGCAATAGAAACAAAATTGTGCACAGGTTTTGTGTAACAGAATTTTCTCTGAACAAGCATTCAGTTTGAATTTCTTCTATCATATAAGTCTACAGAGCCATGGCCACAAATACATTCCTAATTAAAACGTTGTAAAAATTGATATGCCAACCCACACTGTATATCGTGAATAGGAAAGCTTTTGAAGGCCACGTTCTTTATCAGTGCATTCACTTCATTTGTCTGTATTGTCAGCTAGGACCTCTGATTTCTGTGAACTTGGTTTGAAGTGATTGCTCTCTCAATAGCTACAGCCATTCTTCATCATCTGACAAGTCAAAACCAACAGCTTAGCCATCTAAAGGAAGCAAAAAAGTGACAGGCTCTGGGAAGTCTGTCCTGTATGCAGATCAGCATACGGGTAGGAAAAAAAAAGTATTTGGTCCTCAGAGAATATTAAATATATTTGAGATTTCACAGGTAGAAAGAACATTCAATACAAATAAGTAGTTTTAGGAAAGCTTTATATTTGATACAATTGTCTGCTCTAGTAAGATTAATTTTCTGATTTTTAAGCAACGAACCCCCCCCACTAATAACAGGACATTGACAAAACTGCTACCACTTCATTTCTTGGTACTTATGAGTTTCATTGAATGTACACTTTAACCAGCCCTTCCTCTTGCATACTTGCTGCATTCAATTTTTTGGTTTACTTCTGTTAACTTCTGTAACCTTGATTTCTGCAGTTAGACTCATTTGGAGTTGACATGAAGATGTTTTGACTCTGAAGATCTTCTATTCAGCACCTTCTGACCCTAGATCAAGTATCATTTTTAATTAATGATATTTAAAATACTAAAGCCACAAGTTGAGGGGGAAAAATGACCTTGTGGAGGTTCTCATATTAATGTTGCTGTGTTATTTTCAACAGTAACTATGAATGCAAATGATGTCCTAGCACATACAAAGAATATGGATTTAATTTTGTAAGTTAGTAGCTACTAGTCCAAATGAGGATGGTTTACTATCTTGACACCACCCCTGGTTAAAAAAAAAACAGAATCCAAACAGCTGTAGTTGAAATAGCAAATGTAGAAGTGCAGGTGAAAGATGACGTATTGATCACAATGTAAGGTCTAGTACTGGTCTGTTTTGACATGTGACTAATACTGGCAGAAAACAAACCTCATATGTATCTTCTCTCTCTATGAGTGTTTAAATTCACACAGCTCTTCAAAGTGGGAAGCCTTTCGTCAGAATCTCTTCTGATGCTGAGGGCAGTGTAGTTCATAGACATGATATAAGCAAAGTACTAAGAAAATTCAACCCTTTTAATCTTTGAAGACCTCTGTCATGATGCTCTGTAATAAAATAAAAAGATTTTGTTCAGGTTGCCTTTCTACACATTGAGAGAATGGAGGTTTTAAGGCTTTATGCTAATGTAAAATAAAACTTGTACTGGTGTTAATTTCCTTACGGCTAAGACTGTGAAGCAGCATTTGGATTCCCATCTTTCCAGAATGGACATCTTCATCATACAGGAAGGAAAGTGAGTAATTCAAAAGGATGTACATTTTTTTTAATTCAGTGAATAATCAATTTGTGATACATAAACCAGGTTATGACAACTTGTACCATTGTCTTTCATATGTAGTGTCAAACAAGAAAGCTGTCAGCAGCTGAGGACTGTACTGTATACTTTGCAAAAGTACTCTTGGATTGATAATGGTGGTTCCGTTATTTTCACCATCTTGTAAAATTGCCATTGAAGTTATAATTGGTGCTGCACAGTGTTGCTGAAAACCGTTGATAATTAATTTTTAAAAGAAAATGTAGCTATTGTATTGCACCTCATTCTGGTGTATCAGCAAAGCTTTAGGAACAGAAAGAGAATATCAACGTAAAGAGAATATCAACGTAAAGGAGCTTAAATTGGGTGCCGTTTTGGTTATACAGCTAAGGAAAATACAGGGCTTTACAACTGTATCTAGTGTCCTCTTTGGTAGGTCACACCACAGGATAAAGAAGTTGATATATTTTGATGGGAAACTTGTACCTCTGAACAAGATTTTGATTGTGGGTAAAGTGGCACAAAATTAGTTAAATGGAGTTGCTCTGGATTTCATCAGAGTGAACGAGATAAAATCTGTCTCAGAGCCTGACAAATGTTCCCGAACCACTTGCTTCCTATTGGATGTGGTACTGTTTTCACTGTTTTTGATTAATGTATTCTAGGTAAACTTCCTCCTTCTGAGACACCTTTTTTTGAGCTTTCCTTTATGAAGTGCAAAGGCATTCTCTCTGCCTTGTTATCCAGGTCCCATTCACAGCACATAACATTATTATGTTATGACATTTTAGTCTTTATGTAAATGTAGTATAGGGAAGTAAAGCAAATAAAAAGTAATGAGAAGATGAGCTTTGATGGTACTGTACAAAGAAAGCAGTATTTCAGTGAAACAAGTGACAGCCAATAATGCTGCCCTGTTTTATCTTTTTGAACACATTTTACATTTCATTCTAGTGGACTGCATTAATTCACATAATAAGCCTGTTGATAACAGGTTTATTTAAAACTCATTAAAAGTTACAGAAAATTAAGATTTGCATTAAAAAAAAAAAAAGTCTTTGGAACTTTCTGCATTTACCCCTTTTCCAACTATCAATGTACACAGCAAAAGGCTAGTATGGCAGAAATCAATCAAAATTCTCTTGGCATTACTTGTCAGTATTTCTCAAAAACCTTCACATAAAGGAAGCAGGCCTGCCAAACTCACGAAGGCTGTGAGCCTAAGGCAGTCCTGGCTGCCATTGTTGGGAATTGGGAACCATTTAAAAGCACTCCAACAAAGTAGAAAGGCCTCATGGTCCAGTGATTCTTATTTCTGAGCATGAGAACTTGGTGTTGTTTGGAGGTGCCAGGCTGAGACCCCTGTAGGGAGTGACTCTCAACTGATGTGCAGAGCAGCATCTGCTCTGCTTCTCCACCATGACTTGCCTGAGTACCCAAATGCCCTTGTGCATTTGTGGATCCTCTCCAACAGCAGAAATGCAGATTTTTGTTTTCCCTTCATCCTGCTCATTTAGTTTTGGCCGTGTTCCTAATTCTGCCCATGAGGAGGCATATGAGTAACAATTGTTAAAAATTTGGGGACATGGATACTTGTCCATTTGAAACTGGGGGCAAAAAGCATGTATAAACCATCAGGTACATTAGTCATGCCTAAGTATCTAATAGTTTTTTTCCTACAGTAAAGTTTCCATTCTTCATTGTGTTATTTACACTCTAGTATATGTATTTGTGCTATACTATTAAACCATTTCACAGGTGACTTCTAAGCAGATGTCACTTTAACCTCTGTAACTCTGAATGCACTGTAACCTCTTTAACCCATTTGTCTTATCCTATCTATCACATTTATTTATGGGTTTTCTGTGACGCAATATGAAGCAATGGTTGCCACAGGAACTGCTGCAGTTGTGAACAAGCAGCCCTGTAGCAGTCACCATACCATGGAAAAGCAGAGGGACAGCACAGGCAGCTCCATGAGGGTCAAGAGTCATACTGTCCCTCCAGTTGAGACACCAGCTCTCTAGCTAAATCATGGTTTTGGGCTAATCTTTGCAGCATGTTTTCTAGAGGTCAAAGCACTATATGCTGTCAGCTGGCTGCAAGGAATAAATGTTTTGGTTTTGAAATTACTATATCAAAAGTTGTTAGCTCTCTACTGGCAGCAGAGGTGTTATGTTGTCTGCAGACTAATCAGCACAGCACTCTGGGACCTTTCAGTAGGTCAGCTGTAAAAAGCCAGGCTTATTAAGGAGCTTGGAGAAGTACATTTGTCTGGCACTTCAAATCCAGCTATTGACATCAGCGTTTCATTGAATCACAAAGCAAGCTATTCCTGGCTGTTAGCATTCAACTAGGTAAACATCGTTCTTGGGCTGAAGGAGGAGAGGTCAGTGTGAGGCAGCCATGTGTTGTGAATGTTCCCTTCTCTTCCTGGGAATAGGTTTTTTCCAGTTCCATAATTTGGGGTGATCACAACTCCCTCAGTGCTCCAGCCTCTACTGTTGTTAACCGCTGAAGGAGCTGGGACAGAATGGGGGCTTTAGTGTGATAGAAGGCTGGAAGTACAGATGGGGAACCCATTTCCTAAATCCATCTGTGCCATCTCCTTGACTTGCTGCCAGAAAGAAATGATTCCTCACCATTTTGAAGAGAGGGTTTCCTTTTTCACTAGCCCCGTGATCTCAGTAAAGAAATAGAGCAAGCAGCCCTCAGTCCTTTGCTCCCCTCTAGCAGTAAATCATGACCAGAGTGAAGGAGAAGGTTATTTTAGGAGAGAGCAAAGCTGGGAAGAATAGGAATGAATTGGGGCAAGGGGGTGAAGCGGGATAGAAATTTTTTTCTCTAGTAGTGAGTCAACTCATGCAAGGGGTTTCAAGGCAGCTCTTCAGCACATGCTTGCTCTACTTGATATGCTGCAGATTTTATCAGGATTCCCCCATTTTTGTATATTTATTTTTTTCTTTACAATTTCGGTACAGCTGGTCCAAACAAGTTTTTTTCTGTTTGGCTTGCAAATGAAGAAACCGTCAAATGAAAATAAATTCTTGGTTGTTGTTTTTTTTAAAATTATTTTTAGAGAAATGCTCTTTCAGAAGAATAATAAAAAAGGAAAACTAGCAACGGAAAAGTAAAATAAAGGTATTACACAGGTAGGACTGAAGCAACTACTGCAATTCAAGGTGAATTTAGCAGTCCTAGAAAGTAGGAGTAGTGAACCGAAGTCAATGAAAGGTCAAGACCAGTGACCTTCAGTGTGATAGTGCTTAAGAACAAGCATTGACAGTCTAAAAAAAAACTAGGATAGCTTAATAAATTAAAGTATATTCTTGAATAAATGGAGTTAGCTGAAGAACTGGATGGATCTCAGTCAGTCAGTTGTTCCTATGCCATTGCTTTGGAATGTTTCCATAGTACTTGTGGCTATATAATGTGTAAGGATGTAACAGTGATGATTTATCTTTTGCTGTGTACGCTGACTGCCAATTTTATTGCATGTGGCTGTTTTAATTATCTGCCCAGAAGAATAGAAGACAAATTAAAAATCCTAAGGGAGTAGCAGATACTTTTGAAATTAGATTGCTTTCACTTCCACAGTCTCTGACCCACTGTCTGTCTTGTGAGGTGAAGCAATTGAGTAGTTGCTAATGTAAAAGTGAGGGAATGGATGAGTGATATCATACATATCTATTGAATTATTGAAGATTCCGAATTACTTTCTCAAAGGAATTTTCTCACGTTAATAGCATGTTTCGACTCTTGAGCTGTGCAATAAGTCTTACACAATCAACAGCATTTTAATATTAATATGTTAAACTTAGAGGATGTGTATGATCTTTTTAATACAACATATGATTATATTTTTGACATTGTTCACTACTAGATTTCTTATATTAAGTTATGCATTTGGCTTTCAGCTCTGAAGAACCCCATTATAAATAAATTAATACATAGTACAGCTGCCATTCATATATTTCAGTGTACTTCACATTTTTCGTTTGATAATTCGGGTTATATGGCCTGTGGAAAATTACTCTACAGGTGTATATACACAGATTGGCTAGGCAAAGAGCTCAACACCCCTTCAAACTAAGAGGAAGGAACAAAGAGAGACAAGAAGTGACTGTACGAAGTGCTTGAGAAAAGAAACTCAGGGAAGAGAGGTCTGCTGAGATTTGATAAGAAGCCCAGCAGCCAGTCTTGGAACCAGTGATAATGTAGAAGATGAGTTCAAGTGAATGAAAGTGATGATTATGGAGACACTAAGAGAATTGCTTCAAAGAACTTTTGTCCTAGGACATAGATGAAACTGGTTTCCTTTTTCCAAAGAAATATGGAAGGTTGAGATGGTTGGGTCTGGAATAAGGATCTCAGAAGAATCTTAGTCTTCATGTCTGTTCTTCAGAAGGAAAAGATGGCAAGGCACCAGAAAGTAATACCATCACACAAAATTTACGGGAAGACATAGCTTCTCACGCTCATT
Organism: Nestor notabilis; assembly: GCF_000696875.1. NCBI lineage: Eukaryota > Metazoa > Chordata > Aves > Psittaciformes > Psittacidae > Nestor > Nestor notabilis. Next base: position 37,211 of record NW_009942505.1, on the reverse strand, counting down.
CTGTGAATAACCAAGTACACCCAGAAAATACACACTAAGTAACCCAAACCTGTCGGTCCTGAAATCAGTGTTTCTTGAAATTTTTAAGAGAAATTAGGTAGCTGGTACACATGCCTCAGGCAGCCCTGCAAAGCCGTAAGAGCAGGGTAGAGGTGATGTATTTTTTATGAGGGTTAAAATATTCAGATAGCAGCTGAGCTAGTCAGAAATGGAAAACTGCTTTCAACTAGAAAACCTGCTAGGTAGGCAGGTTGGAAGCCCAGATCACCATATTGTGTCAGCACACTTGCTGTTCACAGATGCTAGCATCAGCCATGCACATGCAGATGGCTGCAACCAAGCTTTCTAATTCACTGACAGACCTTTCTGCCTGATGTCAGAGTCCTTCAAGTGTTCTCTGTGTTGAGTTAATTTATAACTTCTTGATGTCAAGCCTAGGAGCATGTGTGCTTTATGGGCTTTCAGTGGATGTGCCAGCAAATTTGCTAACCACATTTGTGTTGAACTTTTTGTTCTTGGTCTATTGCTGTCTTGTGGAGGAAGAGAACTCTGGATGGTGGAATAGGGCAAGAAATGTTTTGTTTCACTTGAATTTGAAGCAAGACAAATATTTTTATTTTCAAATCGGCATTTTTTGCTTTTTGTATGTGACATTTGCCGTTAAAGTTTTCATGCTTTGAAACTAATTCAGTTTTTGAGCTTGAAAATGCACACAGATTTGGTGAGGGATTTCATGTCATTGTACTATCTTCTAACAAACATTTTAACTGAAGTGCTTATTCTATTAGGTTACTTTTCTGAGCATCAATGTCTAAGGGTGGTTATATTGTTGTCAATTAATTTGATAACATTAGAAGGAATCAGGGAAAGCAATGGATTTCAGTGATGCATGTATTTTAGAAAAATACACGGATGTAAATTTAGTTCCCTGCTGTGGCACAGATTCAAATACTTCTGAGGCAGTGAAAACAAGGAGGAATTCAGGAAGCAGTGCCTGTGCATTTGGAGAAATTCATTCCATTTGGTATGATGCTACATAAAAAAATCAGTATCTGCCAATGATTAACATTTTTATTCTTCTCTTGCCATGCTCTGCCAAAGCTCCCTAGCTGCTGGTGGAAGTTTCTGGGGGTTGCCTTGGGGTGTTTCTTTTTTTAAGTGAATTTCAAAACAATTTAGAACTCTGTCAAAAAGTCTACATTTTTTGGTGGGTAAGAGATGCAGTATTTTTGTAACTTTTTTTTTCTGTAAAAGGTAAGAAATGGGGCTTTGCTGATCAGAAGTGTCATACAGTATCGAGGAAGTGAAACATGCTCTCTAGTTTAGTTCCATGGGTTAAACCCTTTCCTGTCATGGGGTACCAGCTGGTCCCCTCCTGCATCCTTGTTTGCCTAAATTCCTTTCTGTATACCTATTTTTGTATATTTGGAGACATTCCTGAATGAACTTTAAGGAGACTAATGGTATTTACATAAGCAAAGAGCTGTACTGATAATATTGTCCTCTATTATGGAGAGAAAGTGCTTCTGAATGAAATCATGCAAGGAGAGTTTAAAATTCTCTTTTGCTATAATTGTAATTAATCGGGTTGTTCTCAATGTGGTGATACTGTCTCCAGAATAAATGGTATTAAGCCAATGTAAATAAGATAATTACTGACAGGGGATATAAGTGAATAGACAATTCAAGTAAGATTAAAACCCAACTTTCTGCTACATTTATTTGTTAGACATTAGTTTTAAATTGAATCTTTATGATTTTTTTTTTGCTTTAATTAGTATGACCTAATTTAACGTTTCTGTATAGTGTCAGGCGTTTAGAGATGTATTTGAAAAACTGGAAAACTGGTGTATGAGTAACTTTAGCCTCCGCGTTTCTGAATTCCAAATGAAATGTGTGTTTAAAAAAGTAAGTAGTAGGACAGGGAAGGTGCTTCAGGAAATTTCAGCATACAAATATGGAAGTCTGACCAAACAGCAGCTGGCTTGAATAGTTTCAGTGTTTAGAATAACCAGTGATGTCTTCTGAAATAAAAGCAAAATCATCAATTCTGCCTAAATAGTAATTATGAAAATCCACTATTTAACATTTTTTTAAAAGCCTAAAATTGTAGATTGGCTTTATCACACCGCAACAGAAAGGTGGGTGGACTATCCCTGCAATTGGCTGAAGAACTATTGGTGTCAAATCAGTTGTCTCCTACCTTAAGAGCAGGTATTTTTCAAGAGAGTGGTTTCTGGTTACTCTGTTGAATACCAATTGCAAAAAAAGCTACAAGCTACAGATACTTATCTCAGCTTTCAAAGCGTGTATTCAGTGCTCAGGAAAGCCACTAGAACAACAACTCTATAGGCTTTGTTGTAGAACCTGATTTAAAACAGGAATCAACCTTTCAAGTTTTCTCTCTTTGTTCTGCCTTTGTTCTTTGTAAGTAAACGCTGAAAGAAAGGCTCAAAGATGGGATTAGTTGTTTCTCATTCCTATCCAGTTATTGACATTTCTGCGTCTGTGTGCAAACACGCTGACCAGTTGCAGCTACAAATACATGCAGGATGTATGTAACTGACCCAACAAACAACTTCATTAAAGTCCCGGTCACCTAATTTCCTGTAGTCATTGACATCCAGATTTGTTCTGATGGTTCAGCTGGAAAACTTTCCAATCTTTCTATTTCCTGGAAGAAAATCTTGCTTAAAGCCAGCAAGTACTTCTTGCACAAAAGCACACTCCATCAAGAAATTTTACTCAGAGTCAGACATAAGGTTATTATACAAAACGGGAAGTTGCAGCAGAGCAAACAGTAAGCCCATAGTGCTGTTTCTGATGTATGTCTGGTATTGGCAAAGCTGCTGTTGCAATAACATGTCTGAAGAAAGCACAGTTAAAAACCAGCACTCTCTTTGAGACAGCATTGTAGGTATGCTGATGTGGTCTGGCTTGTTCGCTAAGGGCAATTCACTGACTTGGATGCATCTTTAAAGGTTTACCTGTCAGTGAATGGCCTCAAAGACATGCTGTAGAGTAAGAGCCATCTTGTAATATCAGTTTCACCCAGAAGAGCATCATGCTTTCTTGAAAATTACCTTTGTTGATGATCAAACGACTGGGAAGCCTGCCATATGAGGAAAGGCTGAGAGAACTGAGTTTGTTCAGCCTTGAAAAAAGAAGGCCCAGGGGAGACCATCTCACCACGTTCCGGTGTTTAAAGGGTGGCTACAAAGAAGATGGAGACTTTCTTTTTGCAAGGAGTCATGGAAAAGATGTGGGTTAAGGGACGTAAGTTATTCCTTGGGAGATTCTGGCTGGACACAAGAAAAAAATTTTCACGATTAGTACAATCAGCTATTGGAATAATATCCCCAGGGAAGTGGTGGATTCCCCAACACTGAACACTTAAGATTTGGCTGGACAGTGTTGTGGGACATCTAGTTTAGGTCATGCTTGCCAGATGACCTTTGAGGTCCCTTCCAACCTGTTATTCTATGATTCAATGATGATTCCATATTTTCTGCCTGGCTTTATGGTAATGTTTCTATGGCTGTGTTGTTTATTGAGAGAAGGCACATGCTTCACAAGTGCCTGTTTATGGTCAGGTGCACTGTTCTCTGTATGTTTCTCTTTGAATTTCCATAGTATTTAGTGTGTGTAAACCGACAGCAAGTGTTATTTCTGGAAGAAATTATAGTCGAATTATATATTACTTTGATATATGGTGCTCTTTAAAAAGGATGTGTGAATTTTAGCTTCAGAACAAGAAAGAAATGCAAATGCTTAACCCTTCTACCCATGTGCACATGCAGTTAGATCTATGCTGTATTTCTTATGAAGGCAGAGAGATGATATTCAAAAGAAAAGAAGGAGCGGTCATTTGAAAAAATCAAGAAGAGGTCTAAATATCTTCTTCAGTTTTATTCCCCAGCTTGTTGCTCTGAATCACTCCTCTTTGGTGGTAGTATTCACACAACTGCACATCTACTGCTGTTGCTGTTCTGATCTTTATAATTCTTTGTAAAGATTTTTTTTCTGGGCACATAAATGGATACCTTTTAAAGCCCCAAATAACTGTTGCTTAGTGAGTAGGTTAAATAAGGATGCTTCAGACAGTGAAGGGGAGATATCCAGGAGAGCTACAGATGTGACTGTAAGAGACCCTGTATTTATTTGTATCTCTGTGTGTGTTTACTTATATATACTTTAAAGAAGGGCAGCTAGCATATATCAGTGTATCAACACTTATCATTGTACGTTTTGTAGAAATATATGAGTTTATGCTGGAGGAGGGGAACTCCTCATTAGTATCAAAATACGTGATATGTGCTAATCAGCTTATTAGTCACAGAACATATACCTCCAGAAGTTTAAGCAGGTATGTGGTCAAATATTTTCCTGTGGGAATGATTATATTTCTCTTTTGGCACTTCGCTTACAAATACTGGCATTTTGATGTAATCAGTCTATTAAAAAAACAAACAGTAAGGTCTTCAGAGATATATCCCTGGAACTTACAAGTTTTTTGTATTGCAAAGATTCAAGAGTGTCCAGAGGAAATCGATTCAGCCAAAGAGACCATCCATTCTTCCCACAGTCTGATGGATAAATTTTCATAAGGGGCCTCTGGGAGCTGGTCTAGATCCCCCTGCAGCACATCAATTATGTTGAGTAACTGATCTTTCGTAATGTAGTGGCATCAGTGCTTTTTCATGTGATCTGTCAGGATGAAGTTCATGGCTGCTAAGGATATATCTGGCACTTAGCTAGTGCTAAGTGAGTCATGGAAATCAGAAAAAATCCATTTGCTACTTAGGCTAGTTCTACCTGCAGTGGAGTGGAGGCTGTCTCGTAAATTTTTTGGGACTATGAAGCACAGTTGTGTCTAATACTTGTCTCAGAAGTCCCACTTATGAGTAATTTGTTTTTTCTGATCAGGCAGTCTGGCATGTATAAGCACTCTGTGTCTGTCCACCCACACTTTGTCCTTTCTCTCTTCATCTGAAATACTCCACATCTGGGGCTCAGTAGTACAAAACTAATAAGCAAATAATAGGCTATAAATGGGAAAATATACTGTTAGGTAAATGATTTGGTTGCTGCTGCTTTTCGAATGTCTGAGCTTTAACAGAGATTTTCTGTATTTAAACATTTCCCAGTTCTTGATGCTAAACTACATGTACTCTCATTAAAGTACTGGAGTGGTAAAATAGCTTAATTCCATTGAAAGAGAAAAAAATATTACCAGTACATTATTAAAAATAAAACAGACACCTGTTTTTTTCTGTGACTGTTCACTTTTCACCGTGTACATAGTACTCCTAATCATAAAACATATCTGTACATTTTCAAAGGTTGAAAATTTACTTTTTATTTTCCTGGAAATTACAAAAGATTGAAAGATCCCATGGCATTAGATAGATTCTGAGTACGGACTGAGATTTTTCTCTGCCTAAGGCACATGCCACTTGCCTTTAGGCAGGCTGCAATGACCTAGAGTATCAACCAGCAAAAATGTGGCTGTTATTGTTAATAGCAGTTATTACATCATGCTTATACTGCTTAGCGTGGATGTGCAAAGTTATCTTTTGCTATCATCAGTGATGTTAAAAATACTTTTGCTACCCTATGATCTTTATTCAGTCAGTTTCCTGATGGTGTAAGAACAGAAGGTTGTGTTTTTACTGCAGAAGAAAGACTAGGTCCTTGTCGTTCAGTTCAGGATAGGCTTTACTATGTGCTAAGTTCATGTGGTGAAAACCATGGTCTTTTTTGAGTTCAGTAGTTCAACTGGAGTCTCTAGTGCTATTAGAAATTGAAACAGAAGGTAGAAGGGAGTTCAGAGCTCTGAGATTACTCAGGGAGGCATGTTCTGGTGCAATGAAAAAAGTGAAAATATGACAGTTTCAAGACTATGTAGGAAAGAGACAAGTGTTGAGGAAGCCACTGAGGAACAGGTTACTTCTATCAAAATGGAAAATGGACTTGGGTGAGAGGGGATGTCAGAGCTATGAGATAATCTATAATCTAGGTGACATAGAGCGTTCTGCATATTGGATTATTGAAAACAGCTTCCCAAATGAATCCAGAGAGTTCCTGACCTCCCATCTCCTTCCTCTCCCTACTCATTATCTCTTCTTAAGTAATGCTGCTTGCTTAGCTGATTTTAGACCTCTTTTTTTCAGAATATTCCAGCATTCCCTAACTTTGTCAGTGCCTTTTTAAAGAAGAAAGCTCATACGCAAATGCCCCACAGCACCTGCACCAGTTGTCCTAAGGCACTGTGAAGACCCAGTTAAAAAACAAAACATAAAAAAAAATCTTGATTTCTTGTTTATAGACTGCTTTTTCCTGGAGTAAAAAGGAGATCAAAAGAAATTCTCCACAGGAGGTTAAAATTCTGCTGTCAGTTTACCTGTACAGTCCTGGTGATTACATCTGCTTTTCACATGGTGCTCTGAAAGGAAAATTTCTCCCTGTAATTCTGAAGCTGAGGAAAAAGTAGAATTAAGACTTTCCCTAATTAGTGCTACCTTTTAAAGGTCTATTTTAAGCTGTCTTTCTTCAGCCTGAACCATTTGATAGTTTCCAAAAATGTAATTTAATCATATCTGATTGCTTGCTGGAATCTGCAATTAACTTAGGTGCAAGGGATTTAACAGTATTTGCCAGGTGCTGCATAATTTACCAGGAGCTGCTTGTGCCACATATAAGTAAAGTGTGATGCTGTTTAAATTTATCAGCCAGAATATTTTAAGCTTATGATTGACTAATTTTTATTGCTTCCTTTCATTTATGTCCTCAGGATGACTCACATATGAAATACCATGTAATTATATTCTCTATACTACAAGACTATCCCTTGCAATTATGCTACATTGTAGTTGTTATTTTGAAAGATTAGAAACTACCTATATAAAAAGTTATTTTGGGGATGCAGTTAGGTGCTAGGATGAAGCTAAATTTTCAAGTAATTCTAGACATGATATTGAATAAGAAGCTTAAATGAACTCATTGAAAAAGTAGTTCTCATCTCAGAAGACCTCTGAAATCCCTTTCATTAGAAAAGAAAAAAAAGTAGTAGTAGTTTTTGAAATTACCTTATTCTGTTAGGACTAAAATTTTCACCCTATTTGGGAGTCAGTTCTTGCATCAATTGCGTAGTTAAAACCAGCATATGAATGGAAAAATTGGCCAACTCCCTGCAGGAAAAGTTTTAGGCTGTGTTTGGAGTGCCTTCCTGAGATCCAGATTTGTACCCTAATCCTGCTTTCAAACCTCCTTGTGTTATAAATTTCTGAATACTGGACTATCTCAGGAGACTTTCATATAGTCTTTATATTTCACTTTCCTACAGTTTCACAAAGGTAAAACTTTAGAAGGAAGTACACCTCAGTGTAGGTCTTGGTTCAGGAAGGACAACTGTTGCAAATTTTCATACCTCACAATCTGGCAGAAATGTTTTTACCGTCGGAAAGCTCTCTTCTCTGTCAAACTGGGAAATTTGCAGAGTCTTTGGTATCTGAAATTCCACTGTAAATTACTGTGAAAATAAATTGTGATGATAAATATTTTAACTGAAATACTTGCCTCACCTAAACATCAG
>NW_009942505.1:20634-29586 GCF_000696875.1 Nestor notabilis | reverse complement strand
AGCAGGAACTGAAATTTAAAAAGGTCTTAAGTCTTCTGTGGTGGCCAGGAGGTTATCAGAAACTGGCTTTAGACCGCCATTTATTTGGAAGACATTGCAATAAACCCTGGCACAAATGATAAAAATACTCTTGCCTTGTGGTTTTGTCAGTCAGACACACAAGACCTTCATGCAACTTTCCGAAGCACAAAGCAGAAAGTGTCTACTGACAGCATAACAACGTGGGGCCCTGCAGTCAGTTCTGCATGTCTCATAATACATGTTATTTATGCTGAAACCAGGAAACAAACTGCTCAGGTTCATTCTGAGTCCTTTTACAGCCTTTTTTTACTGTTCATAGAACTGGTGAATACTGCCTTTCGTTGAAAAAACGGTACAGATCTTATATTTCCCAAGGAAAAATACTTTCCTGTAAAGTTGTCACAGACTCCAAAAAGTAAAAGATAAGAGGAAACCAGCACAAATCCAACAGACTTGACAGCTTATCAGTGTGTGAACCAATCAGGACTGATGTAACCACATAAGAGACTTGCAGGTGTTTAGATTTCAAGATGACATTTGAGACTGTAAAATTAATATTTGCAGCAACAGCCTTGATAAATATAATTCTTCCTAAAGCTCTGCATGCCCCCCATACAGCTGGTGCTTTAGAAAAGGAGAAAAGGTTCATTTATAATCACACACAGAGAAGTTAACAAAAGTTACTAAAAGCTTTTTGAGACAGGGAACTGCCAAAGCCTGCCGGCTACTCTAGCCAAAATGGAGTGCCAAGTGATTCACACAAAGTGTGTTTGGAGATACGGAAAGGCCAATCTAGAGAGTCAGACTTATGTATCTGGGGTTGTTTTTCTGGTAAAATCTGCACACCCTGGGGAGCAACTGTCCACAGAAACCAGTGTCCGCTTCAGTTTGCAGCCTTTCTAGAAGAGCCTGAGCCTGCCTTCTGAAGTTACCCCTGAAGACTAGAAAACAAGATGCTGTACAGCAAATTGGCATTTATCAGTGTATATCAACCTAGGTTTAAATACTTGACATATTACTTCCCTGCCTATAGAGAAGCAAGAGGAGTAGTCATTCCTACATTTGGCCCTGAACTTTCTTCCCATTCTGCTACTTTCTACCTGGTTTTGCCTTCCCACTTTATCTTTTTCTGTTCTCTTCTCTTTTCCTTCCTTCAAAACTTTGTATCATTGCATGTCATTTCTTGTTTATTTTTCATTTAATCACTTTGTGTATTTCTCATCATTATTCCCAAGTCACTAAAACGGGCTTCTTTCCTGTCTTGCAGCGCCAGCCTGTTTGGGGACATTGCCTGTGATGAGAGATTTCCAGAAACACTGACTCTGTGGAGTCACAGAGCAATCATGAAGGTTAACTGTTCTAAGGTGATTAGACATGTCTCTACTATTTTAATTACCATGGATGCCTTGTTCCTGCCAAGGATGATCTTGTTAAAGGGATGCCAAATATCAAGGAGACAAGTTAGTCATACAAGTAGACTCCTAAGTAGAATGTAACGGATCACAAAAATGGACACTTATTGCTCTTCCTGAAGCAGAATTGGAAGGCAGTGATCCTTCATTGCATGCAAAATATTAGAGAAATGATCTTTCAATGATGATTCAAAAAATCTTAAGTTAAATTTTTCAGATTCAAAGATATCAAACTGATGTTTATACACATATAGGAATAACTTTCTTGAGACAACAGATGTGATAAAGTTCGCAGAAGCTCCTGTGAGCCAGTAAAAAAAAAGGCAGTTGATCTGCCAAGAGAAGCAAACACTATTCAGTACATGACAAACAAAAAAAAATTATATGCTATGCACAGCAAAAATCTAGAAAGTTTGGTTTTCTTTTTTTTTGAATGCTGTTATTAAGAATTTGAATTTAATTGGATTTGCAGAAGTGTTGATGCAGAACTCTACCTGATATTTTGCTTAACCAGTGCAACAAAGGATGAGAACTGTCATTGTCAGAACACTGCAGGTGGTTGAACAGACCAGGAAAGATACATTTCTCTGGGAACATTGAATTCAACTTTACCTGTGAATTGTCACAAATACGGTTCAAGTAACTTTGTCTGCAACACAGGCTTTTCAGTGTGCTTCAGAAAAATCTTTGCAATTTGTTGCTTCAGCTGAGTATGAGGAGTCTTATCACTCTTCTTTAATCTCAGGATTAAAAAAATAAAAAAAAAGGTTTACTATGTTGCTTCATCTTAAAACTCATCAGCACTATTGGCAAGTACTAAAGATGAACATGAAGGAGTTGTACTTTTCTGGATGTGATTAATTCTGGCACAGTCCCTGTTCCCATGGCTACGCCCTGTGTGCAGTGCTGTTCTTGTCAGGTTCGTTATGTGTGTTTTCTCTTTCCAAGGTGTTATGCCTTCACTGTGAAACATTCATCCAGACTCAGATTTGGCAAACAGAATCTGAATCCAGCAGCATGATGGTTTCCAGGAAAAAATAATTTGTTCCCTTGGAAGGAGGGAACGGATTTGAATTTTTAAAAGGCTTCATTGTATTGTATAAAAAACCCCTTGCTTTACATTTCTCTATCTAACCTTTCACAAGCAGTTGTTTACAAGTGACCTTGATGATTATTCGGTAAATTATAACAAATTGTGTAAAATTTCAAGTTCTCTTTAAAACGTTAAATTCTTAGCGGGTAATAGTAGCTTCAAAACTTCAATGCTCTTAACATGACTATTGACAGTATGTTTTCCTTTCCAGCTAAGAGAAGTATATAGTAAGTGAAAATTTAAAGCATGTCTTCCCTTCTAGGAAATTAGCCCTGAAATTATAACATGGCTAAGGAAACTGAGTAAAGATACAGGTATTGTACATAATCTTCTAAGTTGTCTGTGAGAGACATAAGAAAATACAGAAATGGTTTAAACATTTTCTAAACTAGATTGAGTTTATTCAGACAGAAATTCCTATATGGGATGAAACCAAAGTTTCTAACAGAGGCTACATATAAACATTAAAGAATCTCATATTAAGCAGGTAGGATTTAATTGCCTCCATACTTATTTTATTTCTCAATTCTCTCTGCTAATAAAGCATAGAGCTCCTCATGAATATGACATAAATATGAGAGCTATTAGTTTTTAATACTGTTCTAACAGTCTCTAGCCAGACTTTTTCACGGAACACGGAGCGAGCAACATAACTTCTAAATATCAATAGATTTTTATTGCTCGGACAAAAAATATATAATACTTAAAGAAGTGGATTATCAGTGCTATATTTACATATATTTACATATTTACAGTGTTTATATTTACATTGCAATATAAGCAATTAATTTATTGCTGGTTGTCTTTCAGCTTCTGTAATATGTTAAGTGAAATGAATGTTTACCTGCAAAAGCAAAATCCATCATGGCCAGGGCAGTTTTGTGGGACTAGTTCAGTAGTGAACTTGGAAGCTATAGGGATGTGTTTTCCAGGAATGACTACCCATGGGTTCAGTAAGCCAATTCAAACTTCTCCTTTTTATCTTGGGCATAATTTATTTTGCTTTACATAATACTGACATTCTGGGAAATCATGCCTTCATATGAAGGGCCTTTTAATGCTGATAATGAATAGTTGGATGTGGTTTTGTGGCAGTTTAAGAAACAAAAAATCCTCTTCCAAAATACATATTTAAAGGAGGACTTCAGGTTTTGTTGACTCCAGAAAACTTTTGATTTAACACAGATGAAGAATGCCAAGTACACAGACCATGAGTCTGAAGTTCTGCTTACTCCCAGATTAGTTCAGTGAGAGATGGCATCAGTGATGCCCTCTCAGTTTCATTCTTATCCTAAGTATTAGGACTTGGTAAGAGCTATCTATTCTTTTCCACAGTATTTGCTGTGCTGAAGCTGCCAGCTTAGTTTACTGTTTTAGGGTGAATGATTATCACTTTCTGCTAGGCCTGAGGTGAAACCAGTTTCATAGAAAATAGAAATCTGAGTGTATTTTTGTAAAGTAATAATTCTGAAATTAAAATAATTCTTCTGTTTCTTGAACTACTATTTCATATCCTGATGAATAAGGAATTGCATATTGCAATAGTTCTTATTTCAGTCAAATCTGCATAAATTATGGTACAGACTTCAAGCCAACAGGATTTGTGTTTTAACGAGTCAGTCATTATTATTAGATGATTATATTAATCTGTGTGATGATTATTATTCCAGTTAAATACAACCTTCTAAAAGTTAAGTGTTCGAGTATCTGTTGGTGAGTTATTCAAAGCCATTGAGAATTGGCAGTTTTCAGCCAATGTATTTCTAATCAGTTATTGGTTAAAAATAAAAAATGGCACATTTTAATCTTCTGTACTGCAAATATTTAAGGAAGTCTCCCTCGTCTTTTTTACTCAGTGATATAACTTAGCTGATAACCTCTATATAGTTCAGGGACTTACTTCATTGCTTTCTAATAGAGTTTCTGGAGAGCATGGATTTAGATTACAATGTTGAACGGCCATAGGGCCTCAGGGAAATATGTTCTCATTAATGGACTTGTTAATGATTATCATTGAAGAGACTCTAATAGTATCAGATGTAAACGTTGTCACAGCCCTATCTTTATCATGCGGATATGGAGATGCATCATTAATTCACACAGACTGATTCTCAGAGCTGTGCAAATTGATGAAGTGTGGTAATGTCTGAAGGAAATTAAAAGCTGTGCATTATCAATTTAATATTTCAGATTTCTATTTCCAATTAATACAGTCTAAAAGATAAGAGGAATTGGACCATGGCAGTAGTATGGGTCATTCAAAAGAGATCAGATTCAGTCCAACCTCTATCAATTCCATCTTCACTATGTTCGTTTGTATCCTCTTTGAGAGGGATGTGACAAATACAAATTCAGACCAGTGAAGTCTCTCAGCTGCAAAGTTAAAAATGTGTATGCTATATGAGCACAAAATCCCCATGGCAACATGAAATAGTTTACAGAATCTAGAATAATTTTTAAACAATTTCTTCATCAGAGTTACTTATGTTTATTCCAGTATAGCCTCATATTGCTTTTTAAGTTATTCATAAATGTATGAAATTAAATATTCTAATTACATTATATTTAATAAAAACATGCAAACATCTGAGACTTGTCCAGAGCAGCTATAAAATATCATTTTATTAAATTTCTTCTATGAGGCAGGAGACGAATCAGTGCTCTTTCTCTGAAATCTAACATATTCTTCTGTCATTATTCTTGATGCAATACACTGTGCTCTTTCCTGAATTCCAAGACTGAAGAATAATGCTTGCTTACTTCCAGTTGGTTGGACATTGTTTTTTGTAAGGGACTGCCAACGCTTGCAGATTTTTGACAATGTGGAGAGTGCATTATAGGGCCTGTAATGATTACCCAGCTTGTTGTGAAAATTTGAAGAAGTGAAACATTAGCATTTACTGTGCCATGTTAACTCTACTTTTCACAAAGGTAGTTCTCTCCCTTTTTCTCTCTCATCCATCCTGATTTGATGTAGGTTTGATGATGAATTCTGTACAAAGTTTCAATCTCTCTGTCATACTTCTCACCTGCTTTTAATTTCCCCTTAGGAAGCCACTTTCTATCCCCATTGCAAGGTTCTAATTTTATTAATCCCAGTCCATCTAGAGCTGTTTCCTCAAAGAAATATTTCCCTGCACACACCAGTTAGAGTGCTGATATTTCTTGTTAGTATGCAGTGTCAGGTTAACACCTCTAGATAACCTTGATAAATTAAAAATTGGCTTATCAATATTCAATCAACCTAGCTCATTTATCCAAATGTCTGACTTCCTTTCTGTCAGAGCTGAGCTAAAAACACACTGCAAAAATAAATGGAATTAAAATTGTATATTTTCCTTTTAAATAGAAATTAAATCAGTCTGTTGCTAATGTCACCTTAAATGCCATGTTTTAGCAACGGTGAAATAATATACAATGGCAGATATGTTATCACAAAAGTTGTTTTCCATTAGACAGTTACTCTTTGAATACAGTGAACACCTAATCAATGCTTTATTAGGAAAATTTGAGGAAGGTGGGTTTGGTCTGCCTAGTTCTTTGTACTACTGTTGAGTCTTGCTGATTCCTCTGCATCATTTTTTAAATTTATAAGTCTTATAGCTTCCAAATGGGTGGGTAAACTCCTCCTGAACTTACCTTCTTTTAGCATACCAACAGCTGCAGAATTTTCCAAATCAGATCTCACTTCTTCTTGAAAAGTATTGCTTTTGCAGTTCAGAAATTCTTAAACATCCCTTTATGTTTGCACAATTGTCATACAGTAGTTCTCTGTAACTGTCCTGTTCAGGTAATCAACTGTTTTTACTGCCTTGGACCAGTCTTTGTCTGTCGCCCATCATCTTGGTTTTGCAAATTACAGTATGTTATTCAAGGAAAATGACAGTGTTGTTTTAACATTGTAACTAAAATCTAACAGAACATCTTGTGAAAGGACAGGCTTAGACAAATTCACCAGGCCAAGGTTTTCAAAAGTCATGGTGGTTTGGTGGGCCTATACTCTGATGCCATAAATAGATCTGATCGTCAGCAGGCAGATGGGCAGCAGCATTGTCACTGAAGAGGCTTCTCATCTCTCTCTGCTTGAGAACAGCTTTCCTTTGTTGTTCTGGGTATTACACAGGGACCCTGAAGCTCCAGGATGTTCTGTGATATGTTCCTAAAAATTTTCACACGCTCATTTCTCAGTGGCTTTCTGTTGATGAAAACTGTCCACATTGTCAGTCAACAGAAGGCAAAAAGAGGCCAATCTTATATCACAATACGTAGACCTCATTAATTTATATATAGCATGAACCCCGAAGGCCCTAAGTCGTAAAATCAAAGTTCCTTGAGAGTTTATCACCTAGGTTCATTTTGTATTGTAGCAGCTGTCCTGGAAACAGAGGACTTCAGCAATTCCTTGATTTACTTCTGTTTTCAGTGATCTGTAATTTTATGGTGAAAACACATTCCTTCTGAAGCTCCAGAATTATTGCAGCTTCTGCTTTTTGTTATCCCTGTTGCCAGCCAAGAAATGAAATTTACTGAGCACTGCTTATTCTACTAAAGTTAATCTACATAGGGTTTTTGCAGTAAGATAGTTAAAATTATTTCAGTCCTGCCAAATTAAAAAACCCAAGGTCAAGCAATTTCCCTTTAAGCAAAACATTTAAACAGAATCTTGTGGGTTTAAAAGGTTAAACTTTAAAGTAGAAATATTGCTTTAAAAGGAAAATAAAAATAATTCTAAATTACATAAAATAGTTTTATGTTTGTTTTATAAGGAATTTTATTCCCTAAATTTTGCATCCCTGTTAAAAAAATCACTTGCACAGTTCTAATCACTTAATAAACTGATTCAAGCATTCCCAATACATTTTACATCCCTAGACTGCTTCCGTGACATTCTCCTTATCTGAACTTGGCATAGCCTTGTAACAGAAGATCAATAAAACATGGAAGACAGTCTCATGAAAAATAATTTTCAGGAATGTTCCTCCCAGGATTTATAAACTTTTCTGGAAAATATGCAAAAGGATCAACATTTCATTCTTGAAAATGTCCTCTTAATTTAAAAAGGTGTACCTACTAATTAGTTTCTGGATTTTGCAGTTGCCCAAGGATATGAATATTAGAAAATTTTAAGGCTATTTTCTTAAATTCATCCTTACATTAGAACTTGCAAATTAGTGTTTAGTAACTCTCTTCAGAGAGTCTTTATATCCTGTCCCTGCCCCCCCCCCCAAGTTTGTGTTTGATTAATGCCCTAGGTCACTCATTGATTTTTCAGCTATTCTTGCCTTCTCTCGCCCTGTCCCAAAGGCAGTTATTTTAAACTTAAATTAAGTATAGGTGGGTTTAATTAAATCCTGTCAAGATTCAAAGGTTTGTTTAACTTCAAAAGCTCAGTACAATTGTTGCTAATTTTAAAAGAACAAAAGAAAACACTTCAGACAGCATATATGCACCATGGAGAAAAAAATACAAGGGGAAATTCAGGCAAGGACTTGCTATTCAAACTTTTTATCACAGGAAGTTGTTGCACTTTCAAACTTTTTTATCACAGAAAGTCATTGCACTTTCATATTAGATATATATTTGTGTGTGTTTCTTAGTGGGATCGTCAGTGCATTTTTAAAAAGTGAGCAATTGCAAAGCATATACAATACCAAAGATGCCATTGGATGTTAGCAAAATCTTGCTCTACTAGTTTCACTATAATCTAGGTAGAAATGTAACATGGGAATGACCTTATCATATAGTTTTGCATCAATAACTTTTTTTGTAGTTTGGTCCAACCACACATTAATGCTGGATTAAAGCTGCCAGTTTGAATTCTATGAAACAATGACCTGTTTTATTATTGAAGCAGTGCAGAGAAGCAGCACTGTTCTGCTGCTGAAGTTATTGTTCACCAAAAAGCTTTCCACAAGCAGGAAAAAAAAAGGTGTCCATTTCAGAGTTGATTATCTGTGTTTAGGGTGTCTGGTGCTTCTTTAAATCACTAGCCCAACAAATTAGTTCTTGTATGGTTAATCAGTACCTGTTCAGTGTATCAGACTGCTCTGTTGTGTAGCTCATGCAGGGTAGGCAAGTGCTCTTGGGGATGTATGGGATGCTCCATGTCCTCTGCTTGATAACTCTTTTTTTTTCCACTGCAAGAACCATTTCTTTTTTAGTGTTTGCAATTAAGGAGTAAGATGGTGTAAATGAAAGCACCTGAATAGCAAACAAGGAGGGGCATATCCTGGGACACTGGCCAGAGGATGGAAGTTGAAGACTGTTCTGAAGGTACAAAATACTTCTGTGTTTGTGTAACAGCAAAGAGGAAAGAAAACACAACTAGCAGTAATAGAAGCTTGAGATATCCAGACTGGAACACTATTCAGTGTGTAGGAAATTTTGGTAACCACAGTAACAGTGGGCGGCTTCAACCTTCAAGTT
>NW_009942505.1:0-20603 GCF_000696875.1 Nestor notabilis | reverse complement strand
AGCAGGAATTTAATAGAGTAGTGATGGAATTTCTGCTTGTCCCTTTGAAAAAACTAAAGCAGACCTTAAGGGTGATAATATAGAGGAGAAAGATCCGAGTCTGAATTTTAATGGAAAACCTAAATTTTCCACTTAACTTATTGTCTTGTATGTAACTAGTCGCAAGCCTGTCCAAGGAAGAACTAAGAAAAGAACCTCTGTGTTTTCATTTTGCAGTTTCATGTCAGCTTAGTTCTGTGAAGTGTAGATTTTCACCAGAAGCTGTGTTTACTTGGCTCTCAGTATATCATCTATTTCCTTTTAAACAATGCTTAGATTTCATTGTAATTCTCATTTTGAACCTTAAAATATGCAGTTACTAACTGCTCTTGCTTCTTAAACAGTATTAAAACTGGAAATGAGTAAATCTCTGCCTGTATTGCTTTGACTTTTGTAATATCTGCCAGGTACATTATGGTTTTAAATCAGATCTAAGAACCAAATTTTGCGATTGGTTGAGAGCTAGGCATCTAAGCTAAGAGGAGGCATGGTAGTTACATACAGGGAGGCCTATCTAACCTCCTTACAACACACTATCTTCTTCCTAAGAGTCACAGAAGGTCTAACCTAAATCTATGTGCTCTAGGTTTAACTGTCTGTTTCTTCTTTGAACATCCTTTAGCAGAAGGCCCCAAAGACTTTACAAACATCGAATGTTGTTGTATAAGGAATGGTGCTCTCAGACATGGAGTAGTGACATAACCTGTCAAATCAAAGAGGATGTCAGTGGCAAAATCTACAATGTCCTGTCTCCTCTTTCTCCTGCTCTTCACATAGAAAACACTAAAAATTCCTTTGAGAAACTTCAGGGTGGAGGAGTTTCGTTTTTCATAAAACTAATAAAAATAATATTGGGTTTTTTCTCATACACAAATGAAAATCAGTTACCTCAAAACATTGAAATCTTAAATCTGAATTCAAAACAGTTTGTATAATTTTTAAAAAGAGCTGGTCATCTTATTTCCCATATACATAAAGTCACAGAATACTGATTTTGTCTTTAATAATGGAAAGAAGGAATAGATCTTTTGTTGGGAAGGTGGAGGTGGAAATTCAGTATGCTTTAGTGTCTTTCATAAGATCATGTCTATAGCCATGTGGGAGTGGGTGAACATGGTGGCTGGATGGACTTTTTTCCGAAACTGAATTTCGCAGGAAGACTACACTGGTGTATAAGTCCGTGGGAGATGCTGATGGGAGATGCATGTCAGCCTAACCTCAGGCAAGAAAACACAAGCCAGGGTTTGACAGGAAGACAGATCTCGTTATTTTGTGAATTTCTTTAAATGTCCCACTATATCTGCCAGAGAGCAATTTGGCCCAGATTTTAGCCCTAAACTATTTAATTTCATATGCCCTTTCTATTAGATAATGCTGATCAAATAAATGAACTCACTTAATGGATGCAAATTAATATTTTTCTTAATCTTTCATTGTTAATGACTTTATCCTATATTGACTACCATATGCATTTGCAGGACTCCACAGATGGATATTTACTGCTGTTGGCAAAGGATGTTTCAATTTCTGCAATAGCTGGCTTGCTTGATAAGGACATGTTAAAATATATATTCCATAAAGGATTTTCACAGGATTTTCAGCATCTCTTTAAGCTTTCAAAGATGCTGAGCAAATTGGAAATTGGAAATTTTCTCGGTTTATTGTGAGACCCAGATACATTTCTACTAGAGAAATAACTGGAATGTTTGGATATTATTAGTAATAACAGACTTAGAAAAAAGTATTTAAGCATTTATAATCTCCTTCTGCTGTAATTAGTGCATATTTGTTTTAAATATTTCTTAAAATATTCCCTTATTCTGTCTATATGTTTTCTTCCATGAACTAGAGTTCCTTCAACATAAGGGATGATAATGGTGTCCTATTTTTCATCTTAACCAATTACAGGTCTAATACATGAATCATTACATATTCTTTGTATAACTGCCATTTCTGCCCTATACGTAATGTTTAGATGAGGTAAAATAGCTCTTATTATTTTCTTTTTGTGATCTGACCTCACTGGAGAAACAGAGAAAGAGCAAAATTATTTACTTCATCTTAGCAACTAATAAAATTTCTAGGATTTATTTCAGCCAAGGTAAAACTTATGAAAATATTTCTGTGTAGCTTTTGAAGAAAAGAAAATGGAGGGGATGAAGACACGGACTCCAATGAAAGATCGAAGACATAATTTATGTGCTGACTGCGTTTATATATCTTCTGCTGACAGAAAGGTTCCACTTGGCTACAACTAATTGGTCATTCTTATCTGTTCGCGCCTTAAACTATACGTTTCATTTGCTACCTACTACTGCCTGCGCGACACTACGTAATATAGCTGTTAACCCTTAACTTGGCATCTTCTCTTCGTCCTTGCTCCGGATTCACTCTTGTTCGTGTTCATCTTTTCCCTCTGGGGCCGCCTTCTTCTATCAGCTCCATGCAGTCGTGGCCTCCTGTCTCTGCTAGGAATGTCCCCACAGAAAATGACTTAAACTGAAGCAGTATTAGTATTCTATTTTTCTAATAATTTCAATAATTAGTATTATTCTACTGTACTTTCAGTTTCCTCTGGCACTTATAGAAGCTGATAATTCTAGAATTAGTGTCCAAAAAGGTAATTATTAACACAAGCATAAAATATATCTTGTATCTCTTCTCATGGATGTATATGCACTCACTATCAGGTAGGTAGATACATGTCCTGTCCTTTACAGGCACACTATGTACATAGAACATATCCTGGTGGTTCTGTTTATAAGTTGCCAAATATTTGGTCATCTTTGCATACTTTGAGATGGGTCTTTGACTTTTCAGCTTATGAGAAGCAAAATCCTTGGCAGCCAACCATTTTAGTGGGTGGCCACATCTGCAAGTGATACTAATTAGTGAAGTTTCCTTGCCTACTGCAAGGAAAGCCTAATTTACAGTTGCATTAAGATTCTAATCTGCACTGAAGAAAGTATTTATTGGGTTAACTGGCCTGTATTTCTTTCTCTAGGGAACACTGAAAAACCAAAACAAGGTAAAGTTTTCTGGTGTAACTAAATTCATACCTAAATGGGCATGTTTCTGCTGAAAGGTATGCAAGTAGGATCATTGTATACACTGGGTTTCATTTCTGAAACTTAATTAGACTACAGTAATAGCTTAACCGTCAGACATGACCACAAGAATATATACTAATGTGTATGATGTCAAGTACAACTTTGGAATAAACTAAGAAAAAGGTAAATTTTGTTTTAACACCTCTGTCCTTATAAGTTTTCTTTTTCTGATCACAAAGATATTCATGCATTAAAAAACCGAACATTTCCAGCTAATGATCCAAAATGAAATTGCAGGCACATGTAGAAAAGCACTAAGACTGCTGGGGAATGAGCTGGTCACCTCCAGAGTGAGCTGGCAGTGGTCCTCCTGGCTCCTCCTCCACCTCACATCTTATGCTGTGTCTCTCCTTGCAAAGCCTGCAAGCAGAGGCCTGCAGCAGGAGGAGTATACTTCTCTGAGCAGTTTGGTGGGGGATGTCTGCAGACCTGCCAGCTGGGCTGGGTGCTGACATGCTTGGGTTGGAGACCCCCCATGTGTATTGGGTCCCTGAGCTTCCTGGGGCATCCTTCTGTCTGTTTCTGTGTATGGAGTGCAAGTAAACTCTTGCCATCTTTTTAAATCTCATAGGTAAGTAATGAAAATCTTCTTCAGACAATTAAAATGCTTAGCTATTAGCTAAGTAGCTCATGGTGGCCAGGTGGTGCTGGCAAAGATTACCGGTGACTTTTATTTTAAAATGAGAAATCTTATAACTGGGACTTCTTACTTCTTTTCTCATCCTTGCTAGGATGAGAAAAACATTTCTTTGCCTTAATGTTGCATTGTACATATTTTTCCATTTTAATGATAAGGGTAGCCAAAAAGCATGAAAAAAAGTCTATAATTAGCTCCAGCTATATAACTATAAATCCATATGCTAGTTAGCCTTTAGATAAAGAGCCACTTGTGTTAAATTCATTAAGACTTTCCCATTAAAAACTGAGCACCCATGAATTAGTTTGACAGAGAAAAACTGCTGGAGCATTTGCTTGGATTTGGCTTGGTGTGCTCCCAGCCTTTGTCTTCACTGCAAGTGTTGCTGCCAGTTATTTCACCCAGCCTAGCCACAGCCTTGGAGCCTAGAGTGATTTGATTAACAGATGATGAATTATGCTAGCTTGAACTGTGGCTTGTGGTTGAAGTCCCACTGCATTACTACTTCGATTCTCTGTAAAGTTTGAATATTATGCCACAGGCTTTACTAGACTGGCTAGTTCAGATTTGAAGCATTTCTTAAAACTAAGTTAGAGATATCGCTGATTGGATGGGAGTTTGATTATTGAAAATATATATGTGTATAGTTTTGCTAATACTGCAGTGAAAGAAGGCTGAATAAAGATATGAGCAAGTTAATCAAATGTAAGCAGCTCATCAGAAATGTTCACAAAGTTGACAACAAATTCAGATTGTGAGATATCTGAGTAATCTTGAAACCAAGCTGTTTACACTAGAAAAACTCTTTCCTCTAAAATTTAAATAAATTAATTGAGAGCTTATGATTACTCCCTGGTCCATTATCACCCATGCTCAGCTTGATTGAGATGGGGAGGGTAGGCTAGAAAAGAAGAAATACACCAAAAAAAAAGAGATAATGGTATTGCCATAAGTACTTTAAAAATGCTTGTTGGAACACACAGAAATGAATTGTGTTACAAAGAATACTGTGCTTCCCAACCCATGGATATTGCAATTAAGCTCCTACTTTGTTTCCAAATCTATTTATAGTTCCTAGATTATGTGAAGTCCTTATGAAACTGTTTAGTACCCATGGTTACCAACCACATTTCATAAACTTACACAATGGTAGTGCTGTGATATATCAGCAATGTTTTTGTCTTTCCTAGCAGTAGTTTCTTGTACAAATCCTCACAGGTATATATAATAAAATCCAAAAAATGTTTCATGTGATTGCAGTAAGCTGTATTTAACATCACTGTTCCCGTATGGCTTTACCATCAGCATGATATTGTGGCACTTAGGAAACATAAATAGTCTTAACCTGCATTGTGTTCCAATGAGAACTGTCAGTCATACAATGGACATACCATTTCTGAACAGACAAGAAAAAGCCGGAAAGCCTTCATGCCTAAATCTAACATGGAAACTGCACCTAAGCCACATAAAACTCCCTTTTTATTGTCCTTTGCTATTGAAAATATAAGCAGACAGCAGCAACTGTTTCAGCTATAATAACTGTAGTGTTAGAGGTCCTGTGATATTTTCTTACTGTGGTAGGATTCGCCTGGTTTTGTTCTCTTTATCTGATGTTTCAGAAAATGTTTGAAATTGAGGTGAAGATGATGTGTCTTATGGATTCTCTGTCATACAAAGATAGGAGTATTCACTAAAGACTTTTACAGATATGAATGGTTCTCTGTGAAAGGAAGAAAACTGACAAAACTGGTGTAACACAGTGAAATTAAACCTAATATTTCTTGATCCTGTTTTTCCTTTTTTCTCCTTTTTAATGCATTAAACAATTCTTTGTTTTCATTTTTGTCCCTCTCCTCTGACACCTTTGATATGTATCTCTCATACACATATACAAAAATCGTGTGATGCTAATGTGATTTCTGACAGAAGAAAATATTTAGAAACTCTGTTAGTTTTATCTACTCCTTTCCTGTTTTTCTCTAACGTATTCTTCATATATGTTTTGCATATATCTAATTAAATCAAGTAGCAAAAGCCAACATGACACCCATATGTACAAGTAATTAGCAGATACAATCTGATTGCCATCAGAACCGGGTAATGTTTCAGCACTAATGGGCCATTACAATGAGTGGGCATTATAGTCTCAGCATTTCTTCTGTGTAATAATATTGTCCAATGCATTTTCTGCTTTTCTTGCTGACAACAGCTTGAAGCAAAATCTCAGCTAAACCAGGTAATCCACCTGATCCAAATCTGCTCACTAAGGAAAAACAGTTGAGAAAGGGAAGTATTTGTAGTGATGTTAATATTTCAAAAGTATGTTTAAATCATCTTAGGGCTTGTATTGTTTTCCACTCTAATCATGCTACTTGTTTTTAAACAAAAGCTTATAGGAATCCATTCAATTCCCAGAAGAGCTACAAAACTGTAATGCAGATATGCATTACTGTGAACTGTTTATTATATCATTGCAATTCATCTCCCCCTTCAGGTATGTGTGTTATATGGTAAGCACAACAACTGGAAACATATCTGAAATGCCCATCGCTCAAAACAGATTTCTGGAAGGGGGGAAAAAAAGTATGTAGTTCATAGGGAGCATTATTTGTAGAACACAGATTCTCGTTTCATTTTCTCATTGTCTCCTAAGCAGTACACAGGGACTGGTAGATGCAGTATTATTATTAATGGAAGAAAAATAACTTTCTGGTCACTTCTGTTAGCATTTATGCTGTCATTAGGGACTGGGAGACTGAGGTAAGCAGGGAGAGGTTTATGGCCTGACAGGAGGCAGTAGCAGCTTCTGCCCCTAGCTTAGCTGGTTTTTGAGTCTCACCAGCAGCAGTTTCCGTGCCTCGCAGTATAGGGCTGGACCCATGTGAGTTATTTTGCAAGGGCTGTGCAGAGTGGCTTTCTATCACGAACAACTAAACAAACGCCCACTATGTGTGTATAGGGTTGTTTAGGAAGGGAGAGACTATTTAAACATAAGCAGCAAACCACATTGTACATGGGGGAATAAAGAGTTTTCCCTTCTCTTTTTAGCCTGGCTACGAAGCTTTACAAACTTGGCATAGCTAGAGCATGGAAAGTCTGTCTGTGGGAGGAACATATCAAATGTCTTGAGATATAAGATGCCAACAGCTATAAGCCTCACTCCTCATTTTATACCTGCCTTGGGAACACCACGTGAAAGTGGACGAAAGCCGTTAACACAGGGAAGTGCAAAATGCTTAAGCAGAGAGTAGGCAGCTGTTCAGAGAGTGAAATGCAGTGAAAAGAGCTATGTCCAAATGACTATGTGATTGCATCGCATTCCTCACCCAGCCATGGAGGAGCTCTAATGTGGGAAATGTACAACCACATTCGACGAATTAGCACCCACTAAACCTGTCAGAGAGGCAGCAATGAGCGGAGCCATGCGCAGGCTGAGGGAGGAACGACTGGCTTCCTTCTCTGCTTCCCCAGGTGAAATGGTGTGATTCCTTCAGCCCATGTCAGTGTGGCTGGGTGCCCAAATCACTGCTAACTCTGCCTCTGAGCAGGCCCAGCAAGCTAACACAGTCTGTACCAGCTGATGAGCAGTTCAGGAAACTGTGCTTTGCTATCACCTAGTTAAGGCCTGTTTCTTCATGAACTCCAAGTTATCCCAGAATGGAACATGTTTGTGCAAATGCATAGGATATGTAAATCCCAGACTATACTGAGGTGACAGTATTTGTGATTTGAGCCTCAGTATACTGTTGACAATCTGATCTCAGCATCTGTTGTGTGAGATAATTGGTATGTCTTAGCTTTGTGTTGAGTGTTAGGCTGAGCAGAAAGATGAACACACTGTGCAGATTAAGGTTAAGCCAAGAACAACATTTGCATGAATGTTGCTGGAAGTAACTTTGTCTGCAGCATGATCTTGCAAATGTGATGTGTGTCCCCATGAATCATTTACTCTCTCTCTTCCAGATACTCATAAGTTTTTTTGTGATTTATATGGAAACACTTATTCAGTCTCTGGACACTGTTCTTATTTAATGTCCCTGTCGTCTGGGCCATGTGAGATTACGCCCATTATGGATTTAGATGACAAAACTCTTCTAACATACGCTATTTAATCTGTCTACCTAGAATGTGGCATGAGTAATTTTGACCACATTGAGTGTGAATAAAGCTATTCCTACAATAACAGTCATAGAAAAAAACAGCAATAAAAACAGATATTCAAGAAAACAGATAATCAATTGGAAGAAAAGTGAGTCCCACTCTGAATATGAGATTTTGGATTTATAGTGATTTATGGTTTGAAATCGGTGTGGTTTTGGTGTAACTGGTAAGTGAAAAAAAATAGTAATTTATATTAAAAACCTATCTGTGGACTTTAAGTTGTGCTATAAGGCACAGATGCTGTGAAGCACAGAAGCAAGAATATCTCTGTGCAAAAGTGATCACAGAAAACTTTTTTGTAAGTGTAATTTTTAATTGTAAGAGTTTTTTTAATACATCACTTGCTCTTCTGTGAAGTGCTGCTGTCCATGTCCAAATACTCATGAAGGCCAGTCCACTTTCAAACAACTGAATTTACCAAAATTTTGAAACTGAACATATTGGAGTCTCAGTTAACTTCTTCCTTTTGACTTGTCATAAGCAGTGGGATAATGGGCATTGATATCTATGATTTGAACTGAACTTTTTAGCTTCAGGTGTCAGAGTTTTATGGGAAGAAGAATACCTGCCTTATTGTGATCCTCACAATTCTTTAAGTCATCCTTCAGACACTTGTGCTCAGACACTTCAGACACTTGTGCACATCTCTACAGTGGTAACTGAGGTTTTGTGAATTACTTGCAAACCTATCTAAAGCTTTTGAACCTTTTTCCAGTTTTCTGGAGTGATACTTCTCCCTCCCTCCTCCTACCTCCACACCCCCAAAGGTAAGTTCATTTTAAAGTCAAGTTTTTTCAGCTATGTGTTGGGAAGGATGAATCCTAAAGCACTAGTTAGTTTAAACCTGCTCACTGCAAGCCTGTGTAAAACAAAGACTCTGCATCAGCTATGAAGGAATTCAGGTTGGGTAAGCATACTGTACTTTTGGCAAAATGGTATTTCTCTCTCCTCCTTTTTTCTTGCTTCTCAGTCTCTCCATTTATTTATTTGGTTTTTAAAAGCCTGAATGCTTTTTGCTTTCTTCCCCTTCTCCTGCCATTTTATTTTCTCCTGAGTGGGATTGAATCCTGTAGAGCTGATGAAATCTCAAGTTCAAGATGATCATTTAGGAGCAGGATTTGACTGGGTTAAACATTAACTGCAGTAAGTATGTTAATCTCTTATTTAATATTTCCATGTTTAAAATTAAAATCCTTATTACACTTTAGAAGATGCTACTAACACCTCTGTATCTTGATTGTTTAATAAGAAAAAACAAGAAAAATACCTAGAAACTTGATTTTTAATTGTATAATCTAAGCTGTTCCATACTGTAAATCATACTGCATAATGTTACAATTTCACACTACAAATCTGTAAATCATAAATTAGAAATGCAGCCTGCAGCTAGATGACTGTGTGCAAGGATCACATTTTTCTAAGTTTTTCCTATAATGATTTAAGTCTTCTTTTAGGGTTTCTCATACTGGTACTGCAGGTTGTGTTAGCCATGATTTGGTAAAAAGCTGTTTTGTAACAATGTGGTGCCATTCAGTGGTCAAAAACAGAGCTATACAGTGGGCTGTGCTAACAAAGAATGTATACAATGGTTTGTGGTTGATGATAATTGCTTGATCCACTGTCCTTGCAAGATTCACTCAGTTATTTCAATTTTGCCTTTTACATGATTTTGGTTAAAGGATTATATATGCTGTTCCATTGTGTTAAGTGCCGATCGAGTCAAGGAAGTCTTGCAACTTCTATGTGTGTCAGAGCACAGTCTTGGATATCATCAGCAAAGAATGTAATCTTCTCCCAAAAAAGAAGTATTTTGCTTGCCAGCCATGAAAATGCAAGGTTGGTGGCAGAAGAGGGGAAGTATGAATGCAGGTGCATTGCAATAAAACCTGAGCAAACAGATTTTATTTCATATCTCATGCACTGTTTATTTCTCTTCATCTGGCGCTCAGGGCATATCTTTTTGGTTCTATCACGATTTTTTAACCCCTTTTAGGTATTAGATTGGATCATCACAGATATAAATAAATCTTCAAGCTTGCTATTCCAATGAGTACAGTGAAGATGATAAAACTGTTATGGGCTAGAATTAATACTGGAGGGAGTTGTGCAAATTAATGGTAATGGATTAGGGCTAGGAATAATTAAAAAGTAAGGAATATTCTTATTTCATTATGTATTTATTTTATGAAATCACTAGGTGAAATTAAGCTTGTTTTGAAATCAGTAGATTTGCTTTTGACTTTAAT
Source organism: Nestor notabilis (assembly GCF_000696875.1). Classification (NCBI taxonomy): domain Eukaryota; kingdom Metazoa; phylum Chordata; class Aves; order Psittaciformes; family Psittacidae; genus Nestor; species Nestor notabilis. Next base: position 10,410 of record NW_009942505.1, on the reverse strand, counting down.
AGCAGTGAATTTCAACCATGACATTTTACAGCTTTTCCAATCAAAAGGGAAAGCAAAGAACAGAAACTTATTCTTGTTATTTTTATTGCAACTCTCCCTCGTAAGTTGATGACCAGCATTACATTCTAGCATGTATCTCTTGGATGGATGGTGGATGAGTCTGCAGATGCAGGTGCACTGCAGGTTTGTGCATCAGTTTTTAGTGCTCTCTGTGAATAGTGGTTTCATTTTCCTTTTCTCCAGCGGCTCAACATGCCATTTATTAGAAAGCATGATCCTTATCTCCTCTTGGCAGAAGACGTTATACTTCTATTGCTCATGTAAGACTATACCAACCTCCAGCATGCTCCTGAGACAGTGTCCTCTATTTGCAGTTTTTAAATTAGCTGACTTCAATGCCTTTTTAATTTATTGTTGTGTTGTTAACAGGTTAATTATCCCCTTCTCATTGTTGTCCATGCCACCGCGGTTGTTTGTTTTAAACAGTTGAGGTCGTTCTGTTATTTGCACAGAGCTTCTGAAGAAATCATGTTGCAGGATAAGAAGGGTTTTGGAAGCATTTAATCCTTCCTTTTGCAGTAGTTTCATCTATCTTTTTAATTTTATAACTCATGTCAGCACTTTTGCAAGAGGTTAGTTGCTATTCTAAGAGATTATTTTACTGCACTGTCTTGTCATTGTAAGTCTTTATGCTGTCAGATGCTAATCTTCCTATCCTGAAAGCTTCCCACCATCTAAAATAATAACAGCATGTTAAAGATCTGGACAGATGTTTGTCTGGCATATCTTGAACACGCAGGAAAAAATATGCCAAAGGAAAAAGTATTTCAGCGAGAATGAGTACATGTTTCTTCTTAAATCAAATTTTTAGTAATTTGTCATTAGCTGCCTCAGCACATGCAAAACTTTTGCCTAACAGGAAGTCTTCCTAAAGAAGGTTTCCTTGCTTTGTTGCAGTCTTAATTCTTCTTCAACACTGGCTGTGTCTTCTATATTACACAGCCAAAATGTCTGTTAGCAAAAAGGATTTTATTTCAATGTTTTATCTATTTTTGACATAAAGAATTCTTTAGTGGTATCATCTACCATTACAGGAAGCAGGTGTTTCCTCTGTTACTATTCATGCAAGGTAACATAATGTCAAGTGCACTCAGAATTACCTAGGATGGAAACACATAGTTTTAGGTGAGAGTTTGCCTATTGGACACGGGATGCACACGTGGTTCTGGTTGTTTTGTAGCTCCCGTCTAAGAACACAGATCATTTCAGCACATCTTGTAAGACCAGTCTGTTTGGATCCTAGACTTCAGTTGTTAATTTCTGTCCCTCTAATTTCCTGGTGAGTGATGATGAAGGTGCAAACCTTACTTTTGCCTCTTAGTCAAGAGACGCCCTCCTTCCGTAAATAGAGTTACACTGGGAAATTTCAGTATATATTCAATATCAGTCTAATTTTAACCTACTGTATTTTTTTGTTTACTTTGTCATGCCACATAGTTTTACAATTTCCAGGGCTGTTTCTTAAGCAAAGACTGAAAGGAATTTAATCTTATGTTAAGTTTCAGCTCTACACAATTTAGAAGTCTATAACCCCTCCTCGATTCTTGTACCCTGTCCAGTGTCTTAATAAATTTTGTATGAATGGGATCACAAAAAAGAAAAATTAGAGTTAGGGTTCCTCTCCTCAGCTAGGGTTTAATCAGTATTCCATTCTAAAATGAAATCGAAAATAATTCTGAAATTTTATATCAGATGCAGAATATAGTGGTGTATGTATGCGTGTGTGTGTGTGTATATGTGTACATACATTTTATATATATTAGTATAAAATAATGCTTGGTAGAATGGTCTTTTTGTTATTTGGGAAGAATTTTTCATTTTGCACAAAAATATGTTTCTTTGTATTGATCTTTTGGTTCTTGGAATTTTACTACCATAAACTTTAACAGTTTACACAGTTATTATTCCAAGGGCTTTTACTCTTATACTTGACATCTAGCATCACATGAGATTGGGTCTTTTTTACTCTTGATTTGTTCCAAACAACTGATTTTATAAAGTGGAGATCGATTCCAGAGGCAGACAGTAATGTTGCAAATACAGAATTACAACTTCCTGCCACACTTAAGCAGTAGAAGAAACTAGATTCATGGGGTCTGAGTGTTGTCATACATGTACAAGTATCTAACACTGAACAAAGAAAAAGTGAAGGAGAGGACTGTCCAAGTTAATTTCTTTTTCTGTAAATGTGTTCTCTTTTTTTTTTTTTTTTTTTAAGTTCACAGCAGTGAGAAGGCTCCACTTTAATACTAGTGAGCTATAATATATTTTCTAACGAGTCTGAAAGGCATAAAGCATCCCAGACTCACAGGCTGCCAAGCGAGTATCAAACTGAAGTGCCTCTTTAAGGATTAAGGAGATTACATGCTGTTGCAGAAGTCCACTGTTCAACTACTTCACTTTCATAGTCACAGATTGCTACTGAAATCCTTCTATCTGATACTGTTTGAAGAAGCATTTAACATTTTGAATCACAGTGGACTAATAGACTTCAGAATGAATCTCAAATATTTTAACTGGATGAAATGTGTCAGAATTTTCTGTTTCGGTATGCCATGCTTCTTTACTTGAAGAAAATCTCGGGCACTTCAAAAATATAGTATTGAAAATCCCATATGCTGCTAGAGAATAATTATAAAAAAGCAATCAAACAAACCCAAACAGACAGCTTTCTTGGTGGCTTTGGCCATTCTACCTCATCATGAAGTATGTATTAGCTCTCTGAGACAGTTGAGCAGTCCCATTGTCCTGAGCACCAAAAAGCATAAAATCACTGGCAATCACTTTGCCATTGTATTTGGAGATTAAAGCACAGGACCTAAAAATGAGGCAGACCTTGAATCAGAAGATGGTGTAGCATCAGATAATGCAGCTAAACAGTATATCTAGCACAGATTAGCTCTGAATGAGTTCTCAGCCAATCATCCCTTTGCCAACCTATTTGCCAGTGTAAGGTCTTGATTTATCTTTCAAGTAGTATTGATATTTAATTTTAATCTGGAACTACTTTTTGTATTCAGTTTTAATTGAGATTTATGATGCTCTCATATGCTTGCAGGGAATGCATAAAGAGTGGTCAAAAACTCTACCCGGACACTTGCTTCTGTGGTGGTTCCCTGTACTTGCCTATCCTGCCACCTGAATGACCTGATCCTGGCAGCACGTATTTTATCAACTTGTCAATTTTTCTAATGTAAGAAGCATTGTAGAAGGATTTATGAGAAGGTCTTGAGATGACTCAACTATTGGCTTGCATCTCTGCAGCAGAAGGCTGTGGTTTCCATTTCCACCTCAGGTACTAGGCTCATACCCAGTGTTTGGCACTGTACTTCAGTGGCAGGGGGTGGTTCATTGTGGAAGATGTCATCCTGAAGATGACATGAGGAACTCAGCTCTATTGTTCTCCATCTGGAAATGAAAACCCCAAGGAATACTTCTGAAAGAGCAGGAGTTTAGCTTGGGGCATCGCCAAACGTTCCTAAAATCATTGCCATGGCAATGTCTGTGAGATGTTCAGTACATGACAACCATGTTTCTGCCTGAAGAGTTTTTGCAGCATCACTGTCTACATCATTTTCATCAGTGCATTGCATCTGTTGTGCCATTTGTAAAACATTCAGGTTTCTATTAGCAGAGCATAAATTTTTCTTCTGTGCAAGTGACAGCAATTGTAACAAGTCAGCTTTGTTGCTGCCTCCTCTTCCTACCTCTGCAGAGACATATTCTTCCTGTTGCTGCAGCTGCAGGGTGAAAAGCAGTTGTAGAACTTAATGTGCAACACCAAGTGCATCTGCCAAGGGAAATGCTCTAGTTGATTGCATATTTTTCAGTGATATGAGACAGAAATTCTTTAATCATGGTGCATGATGGAGGCAGTCACAAGGGGCCAATACTGAGAGTTTATAAATGTGTTTAGTAAAGGAGCTTGATGTATCTAGGCAAAATAGAAGATCATTAGTTCATTAGGATATTATGCTTTTAATCTGCACTTTTTTTTTTTTATCATCCTGAAGCCGACCTAGAGGATGTCATCTGTGCCTGTCCATCTTACTCCCTATTACCCCAGATTTTTCATACTTCTTTGTAATCTCACTACAGCTTTCTGCTCTTGTTTTCTTCCTCCCTTCTTCAGAAGCAGGAGAGAAGAAATCTTTCAAGTCCTTCCTCCTGGTTTGCTTCTTTTTCCTTTGGTTTGTAGAAACATGGAAAATGCTTGATCCTAACTATGAAAACTGATAGCCAAAAACCAGACTTAAACCCTGTCCTTTCGTGCTCTTTGACAGGGAACATGCTGATGAATCTGCACAGATCTCATCATAGCCCATTAATGAGCTTGTTCTCACCCAGTGAACCAATAGCTTATTTCAGACAGATTTAGTGTTAGGTATACACAAAGAAAATGCTTGTTTGTTCTGTTCACTTTAGGCTGGGCCATTGATATTACTCTACACAATATTTAGCGTAGTAGGTTTCTATGTATTGAGATTAGAACTTACTTGCCTTAGTCTGAAATTATTATATGACCATTCCAAGATAATCTTTTGGCAATGGCTTTTTATCTGTCTACTTTCTGATAGTTTAAATGCTTTTAAAGAGACCCTGTTGCAAGTTTTTTCCCTAGATGGCTGTAGGTCCTAAAAACCCACCAAGTTTACAATTTCTTGCAAATTGTGAAAGAATAAACTCATTTATGTTTTGATTGGTTTGGGGTTTTTTGGCCTTTTTTTTTTTTTTCTTTTAGTTTTCTTTAGAAGTCTGCTTAGGAACTATAGAAAATCAAAGCTGTAATTATACGCGAAGTCTTACATCATGCATCAGCATGATGCGATTGGACAGTATTCAGAGTGCAATTTGGATGTTGATAGTGTTAAACAAGCAAACAAATAAAAAAAAAAAAACCAAAAAACCCACAAGTCATCAAAACTCCAAACTCATATCCATAAAGCCCACAGATTGTCTCCCATCGGTTTTATGTAATCAAAGGTAGTGTGGCCTCTTTTCAAAACCAATTTAAACACTTAGCATATAAGTTCTTCTTTAATTCCAAAACCACCTTTTCTAAGACACAATTGAGCATGTTACCTTAAAGCAACAGGGCCCTGTTCCATTTGTGCTTTCTGAGATTGCCTTTATCCTCTAACTATTACTAGACTCTTTCGACTTTTAATTTATATCTATTAGGTAATAATGAACACTTGTCTGTGAATGTGCATAGGCTTTATGTGAAAAGCACTCATTTGCATCAATGAGTTCCTGTAAACTCATCTTTTGTTTAATTTTTTTCTGTATCTCTGACCTCAGTGACTATGGCAATAACCAGCAAAAACTATTTTTCTGCTGGTATGACAGGTTCTTCCATTTACATTTGGAAGTATATAAGAATGGATAGCTGAGGAAAATACTAAGAGGAAAAGGAGATGCAAGGAAACTCTCAGGTTAAAACACTGGTTGTTATCTGGCATGATGAATAATTTGAGTTTAACCCAAAGTATGTAGTTTTCTGTTACACATATCCATGCATATTTAAAAATACAGATATTTTGTATTTTCTCAGTACCTGACTATCCAGTGATACAGGGTCAGAATTAGTACAGGCAGCAAAACTAACTAATAAATGGGCAGTTAATCTTATTTCAGCATGCTTAGAAATGTAAGAATATAACCAGAAATTATGATCAAGAATACTGGGACAAACATGAGTTTAAATAACTTGAATAGCTTTGCTGGTGTACAGAACTCCAAGTCTCTTCTGGGTTTACGATCCCATTGGACTGAGGCATTGCAGTGTGCTGTCTGACCCTTCTTACAACTAGAGTTTTGCTGATCCTGCAAGTCAAATATGATCATTGGCCCTGTTCAGAAACATGTATAGGGATCACATTGGCATTACATAATGAAAATAGTTCTCAGTGCAAGTGTTAGGCTGCTGGATACTGTCATGGATTTATCCCGTAGCAAATGCAAATATTCTCAGTGAAGTCTGGCTGTATCCAGTATCTACCTGTACCAAAACAGAGAGGTTTAATGCTTTCCTGGGACAAATCTCAATCCACAAATGACCAATGTACCAAACTACTTCAGTTACTGTCTAGGTTTCATAAAAAATCAATTTAAAATTATTTTATTGGTACATTAGATATTAGGCAAAGTAATAGTCACCTCATTATACTGCAAATATTCTGTGAATAGGTTGGTTAGGCTCTTTGGGCCATGATAGCTTTGCATATTACCGTGAGCAATGCCAGTGACTGTGACTAGGGGCAGCACACTGTGAAGCCTTCCTGATATCAGGGGAAAACATGCCTGCTCCTCCCTTCACCAGAAGTCTAATTTCAAAGAGCAAATAAAAATGCACTTTAAATATATATTACAATGTCCTATTATCCCTAGACAGGGGATAACAGGATCATACCAAGGGTACCATCATGTTCTAAACCCCTAGTATTCACAACCTCCTGGTAGTCACTTTGGAGAGACGAATCTTCCTCTGTATGTGAGCTCAGAAGTAACTCTTGAAAGTTTGTGAAAAATCAGTTCTGAAAAGCATAAGCAAGTGAGAAAAAAAAAAGTTGTTTAGTGTCATGAAGAACATTTTGCATCTTCACAGGTAGTATAGATGTTCAAGTAATACCATTTTTGTCCCTGCAAAGGTCTCTACAGAGATCTGGAAAGAAGCCGATTTGGAACATTATTTTTATCAACAGGCATTAGAAGGAATGATCAAAACAAGTTTGAAGTTTTAATAAATAAACAAGTTTCCATGTTCATTGCTTACTTTACTGTTTCCCTCTGTTATGTTATGCAGGTATTACTAGCTTGCAGGTAGCAGATGGGATTCTTGTTCTTCATTAGATTTTAATATCACTTCATATATGTTTAAAATTTATGACAGGTCTCATGAATTCAAATGAGAAGTTACAGTCCACAGATACAACTGCAATAACAGTTATACAGCTTTTAGAAAATAGCTAACCCCAGGTGTTGACTCATGAATATTTATACATATTAGTCATCACGGAAGCAAAATACTATTTGGACCTGATCCTATTCCAAATAAAATGGATAAAAACCACCCAGTAGTAGAAACAACCCTTTAAAAGACATCTGAGAAAAAATAATAAAAATTCTTCCACATCTCCATGTGTTTTCCCAAAACATGGGATGGGGGAGAGGGACTAGAAAAGGAAAACGTAATATGGTATTTTTTGTTTTAACTATTGAGAGAGTACATATTTTTCCTAAATTTGGAATTTATTCTTGAAAGGCGTAAACAAATGTTTTTACAAACAAAATTTTTAAGCTGTGTCACAATGTCTGAAATTAAATTCTTTGCATGCTAAATTTAATAAATTAAAGTATTTTTTATGATGCCTGTGGAAGTAAAAGCATACTTTTTGTTTTCTTTAAGTCAGTAAAGATTTTATTTTAGTTTTCTATAACTGGAATGCAGCCAAATGGATTTTTGTCACTTAAAAAAAACCCAAACAAAACCCAAAAACCAAAACACTTTCAAACATGTGACATTTATATATATATTAAAAAAAAAAAAGTCTGTAATTGAAATGAGAAAATGGATTGAAATACCTGGTTATGTATGAGCTGTAGGCCAGATTCTGATCTTATTTATACCCTTGTAGAGACTAGAATATTTCCGCAAAGTAAGTAGCATTGTTAGAGATTTATCTGGTGGCACTGAGACCACTATCATGCACATGAATGTCTGACAGAGCAGAGTTAGGTGAGATGTAGGAATTTTTATCCATTGAAAAAGTCAGGCAGTTCAACAGATCATGAAAATAGGATCAAAACCAGACTTTATATCGAACCTACATTTTCACTTTTCCTCATTTCTACATTTTCCTCCTGAAAACAAAACTCAATGAACTAAGGAGACAGTGCTTGTGGCAATAAAAATGCATGAAACTACATAAAAAATAAATGAGGTACATTTTGTATGAATTTGGAATGTAAATAAGAGCTCGTGAAACATGATTGTTGTGCAGAACTGGTGACTGTATTCTACTTCTTTCCCTTTTCCATCATTTTCCTGTATTGGCAGGTAAGATATTAAAGACCTGATGATCAGCTTAGTGTGGGAAGTTATCTGTTTGTCTTCAGGGTTAAAGATCAGTACTGAGTCACAGAAGACAGTATGAAAGTGCAATAATGAGAAAAACAGAAAGGAGTAACTTCTTTTGACTGTTTGTTTATTTCAGTAGACAGTTTTCTAGCAATAGAGAAGAAGAAAGTTGATTTCATGAGGTGATATTGCTATTACTTACAGGATGAGAGCTATACACTAAGAACTTACATGTTCAGTTGTCTTTCAACCTTTTAACTTGTGTTAACTTCCAAAACTAACTACAGTTTCAGGAGCAATAGTATTTGAATAAAGCCCATAGAGGTAGGAAAATTTTTGCAAATACGGCAAAAGTGATACTTCCATTCGCTGTGATTTTTTTTGATCACTTATTTTATGGGAGTTTTTGAACAGCCATTATGCACTTGTGACTTTGAATCCCAGAAGACTTACATAAAGCACTTAATGTTGTTATTTCAATATTCTTCTATTTTAAACATTTCACATTTAATAAATAAGAGAAAAAATATTCACTGTTTAAATTTTAAGCTGGGTATAGTCAAACACTGGTATTTTGAAGGAAAAAGAATTAGCTTGGGAATTATTTGTAATGTGCAGTAGAGCCAAGAAATAATTGTTACAGTTCTGCTTTAAAGGGCATAAATGAAAATTCTTTCTTATGCATGATCAGAGAAGAACATTAAGTAGACTGCCCATGTGGCTATCATATAAGCAGTTCTGCCTTTTCTCTTATTTACTTTTGTTAAATATATTTTTAACAAAATATGCAGGTTTCTGTGAGGAGAATAGAGCTTCATGGGTAAAGGGCAATGCCCAGGTGACAGGTGACATTGCCATTGCTTTGGTCAGTGCAACTGTGTAAGGAAGAAGGGGTGTGGTGTCAAGACTGATAATTAGGTACCTGCAAGTTGGGGTTGATTCCACATCTAAGAAGGGTTATGTATCAGTAAGAGTAAGTGGCATGGATGAGTTAGATGGCTGTTTGCAACCTAAGGTCATGACAGAACCTCATCTGGTTTTGAATATCAAGGTAGAAGTGGGCAGTGGCAAACACCATGGGATGTCTTTGCATCACTGGGGAGTGTATTTTGTATTTTCTTAGTAACTGTAACTGCTAATAGAAGTCTGCAATATCTAGAGAAACAGCTTAGTGCATATTAATTTCTAGGAATTGCTCAAAATAAAGCAGAAAGTACAGTCAGTTTTCCATGGACTCAAACAATTATAGCAAATTTAAATACATTAAAAACATCTATCTGTACTCATGCAGAAAAGGGCTTAGGACATAGATGTAACAACATAACCTTGTTCAGCTCTATGCAAGACAGTTTGGAGCTCTGTGCTGCATAATGATTAGGAAAGGACTTAGGAAAGACATTTTAATTCATATATTCTAATTAATTATCAACCGAACATGACATAAAGACAGCATAAGAGGAAGAAAGGGTACAAGTCATCTGATGCTCCAGCAGTTTGTTGCTGTAAGAGACATCTTCCTCAGCTACACTTTCATGACTCTGCATTGCTGAGGTTGATACTTTACATAAGAGCAATAGGCTTGCATGGAACTGAGTGAAATTCAGATATTCAAAAGAAATGTGGTAACCTAATGCATGCCATGTTCAGATTAGCAATTCAGATGTAAATAGTCCTCCAAAGAGACCATAATGTTCTGTGAGAAAATTTAATTGAAATGTACCAGCAATACATTCCAGCAAAACAGCAGTGCTGGCGACTGCTGTGTTCTCTTGCCATGGAGCAAAGATATACTAGTGAAGATGAGTTTGCCCTGTCCCCAGCAATGTACTTTTACTCTGATACACAAGCGCCTCAAATGGATCTGGAGTAATTTTTTTCTGCAGCAGCATAACTGCATTTGAGGAAACACCAGTGTATGCAGGACAGCAGTGCAGGTGTTTCATGACTTTAGTCTATATTGGCAAGGCTGGAAAGCACTGTGACATTTGGAGCTGAGAAATCAAAGCATTAGCAAGCTGAGGGAAGAATCCCAGTTCCTTCTGACTCCATTACTGAACCTGGCAGCATCTAAGACGCCAGCAGGGATGATTTTCTATATAACATGACTATACCATTCATCACAGGGCAGCAGATTGCACATAGACAATAAAGCCATTGTCAGAGCAGATGCTGGTGGCCTAGACTAGTGTGAAACATTGTTTTTTCTCGCTAGTTACACCGAAGCCAGCAGCTTTTCCACACTGAGGCTTAAATCAGTATCACTGCCTGGG
>NW_009942504.1:131447-140312 GCF_000696875.1 Nestor notabilis | reverse complement strand
GACTCGCTTCTGAGCGGAATGTAGAGACGGGAGCGGGGGAAACAAAAGCAGCGTGTGCCCGGGCAGCCGAGAACTCAGCAGCACCATGGCCTGTCCCAGCACCGGTGCGGCAGCGGGGCCAGGGCAGGGGCTGTCCCCCTGCGCTGGGCACTGGGGAGGCTGCACCTCGAGCCCTGTGTCAGTTCTGGGCCCCTCACTGCAAGAGAGACATTGAGGTGCTGGAGCGGGGCCAGAGAAGGGCAATGGAGCTGGAGCAGGGCCTGGAGCACAAGTGTGATGGGGAAGGGCTGAGGGACCTGGGGGTTTAGTGTGGAGAAGAGAAGGCTCAGGGGGGACCTGATCGCTCTCTGCAACTGCCTGACAGGAGGATGGAGCCAGGAGGGGGCTGGTCTCTGCTCCCAAGGAACAAGTGACAGGATGAGAGGGAATGGCCTCAAGCTGCACCAGGGAAGGTTTAGATGGAGATTAGGAACAAGTTCTTCACCAAAACGGTGATGAGGCATTTATCTACTGAAGAAGATTTTGTTCTTTCTTTTATCATCCCCCACAATGACTTTCAGTGATGTTTCCTGTGGACACCTCCTGCGTAACAAGTGTAGACAGCCACCTGCTCAGACCCTGCACCTCTCCCCTTCCCGTTTACGCGGTTACTCCTCAGAGAAAATGCCCACCCATACCACCATAACAGGGTGTTTGGTCAGAAGACCTAGCCTTCAGCAGTGGCAGAGCACTGGGATCCCCAAACGAGTACATCTCTGAATTAGGCGTACATTGCCCCAGAAGAATAGCGTTTTGTGTTGGCACAGAAATGCTACACTTCCTCAGCATCTTTCCTGTATGCCCACTATCATGTCAGAACCTCACTCTGAGCAACACAGTACTAGGAAAGATCAGGGAAAACTGCTGTTAGGCAAGTGAGGGATGGTCAGGTCCAGAACGACAGGCTGGATGCTTGCCTTCATATGGGACTGATAATCCCACGCTTCAGCAATACACAGAGCAGCACAGATACAAGAATTAAAGACGAAAGCAAAAGACAAGCACATTCCAAACGCTGGGACATGCAGGAGGGCAGAAATGAATGCTTCTGAGAAGACTGAGAGTGCTTGCTACAATCCTGCACTGGTATCTCAGAGCAGCTAGGTCTTTTCAGAGAAGAGTATGCACATGCATATATTACTTTATCTTTCTCTTCCTCTTTTTTCTCTGATTTGATTCCTGCCTACTGGAAAAGTATCATACAATACCCCTGCTGCGCGACAAGTCTCCTTTTCGGTTCAATTAACGAGCCATAAATAACACGATGAAGGTGTCAACAAAGAGTGTAATTTATCATAACTTGTCAGAGGGGCGATTCTTAGGAGGAGAACGCTCATTCGCAGTCTGTCGTAACACACAAAGATTTATTCCTCGCCTACTGCCTCCCTCTACTCCCTCGGCCTGCCAAAATTTATCTTGCCCTGGAAGCCTCACAGGTGCACCACTTTGACAAATATGCTGGAAGTCTGGTATTCATCAAAAGCAAGTCTTTGTTGGGAAGGAGGCAGTGAGAAATAAATTTGTTTTAGAAAGAAGGTGCTTGTGATTCAATGTGCTCAGGGGTATGGGGAGAGGCAGACAGGCTCATTATTTTTAACCTCCCTGTGTCTGCAACAGAAGAAAATGAGGTAATGCAGTTGATGTGACAGTACAGTCCCTGACTTCATTACTTGCTGCATGGTTAAACAAGCACCTAGGTAATTACTACTGCTGCAGTCTTACGTGGCTTCATTTTCACCTCTCGCTTGCCTCCAATAGGTGGGGCAACTGATGGCTGCTAGTACATTTTACGGAAGGAATTTTTCTTATGGCCAACTCCCTTACGTAAATTAAGATTCACCAGCTCCGATGCTGGTGCCCCAACACAAAAGGGACATGGAACAATTGGAGGGAGTCCAGAGGGCACCATGAGGATACTCCGAGGGCTGGAGCAGCTCTGCTCTGGAGACAGGCTGAGGGAGCTGGGCTTGTTCAGCCTGGAGAAGAGAAGGCTCTAGGGAGACTTGATAACTGCCTTCCGATCAGGGCAAGGGAGGAATGGTTTTAAACTGACAGAGGGGAGATTGAGATCAGACATTAGGAAGAAATTCTTCCCTGTGAGGGTGCTGAGGCGCTGGCACAGGGTGCCCAGAGAAGCTGTGGCTGCCCCATCCCTGGCAGTGTTCAAGGCCAGGTTGGACACAGGGGCTTGGAGCAACCTGCTCTAGTGGAAGGTGTCCCTGCCCGTGGCACGGGTTGGAACTGGAGGAGGTTTAAGGTCCCTTCCCTTCCAACCCAAACCAGTCTGTGATCCTAGGACTCTAAAACCTACGTTGGATTCATGAGGCAGCACTGTAAGACAGTTCACTGGGGAAGAGGAGATTCTCTAGAACAGATTCAGAAAGCAGATAGAGGCCGAGGTAGAAAGCTAAACCAATTACATTGGTCCAGATTTACACCACTACAGCATTACACAACAAAGCATAACTACAGATTGCTACCTTCCTTGACAAACACAAAATGCAACATTTGCAGGCCTGAAACAGACTCACAAATCCCAACTGGAAATTTCCAGCATGCAAAAGTGAGGGCAAGTTCAGCCTGCACCTGAATTCAGTGCTGGCAAGAAGGCATGCTGCCTTTAACGGTCTGAACCAGCCATGAGGATTTATCATTGCTAGCAACTGCAGTTTGACATTTTGAATGTAAACTGGCCCAATTCTACCAGCACTGGGACTGACGGTATTTTGAAAGTCATTCCATTATACAGAACCCCTCTCCAAATGGTCACATTGGAGTGATATGTGCCTTCCAGTTTTCTGAGTGTGACACAGAAGGAAAAGCTCAGGAGCATAATATCAAAAAACAAAAACCAACCCAAAACCCCAAGAAACCCAAAGTGACCCTGATATATGAGAAATATTTGCTGAAAACAAATAACATGGCCAAAGCATTTTACTCCCTGGTCTTTGGACAGACCAAATAATGTTTTGCCAAGGAGAGAAGCTACTGAAGACAAGCTTGACAGTCGTTACACTTCTTGAGATTATTTCTGAGCAGAGAGCTAATTATTTGGTCTCTGGAAACTGAATAGCTAAGGATGGATCACACAGATTTTAGCAATTTCTCTGAATAATTTACTTCCCTACCTGTTAGAACTGAAAAATGAGTTAAAGATTACAGTTTGTATGTGCATAGAATGCTGACTATTCACAACTGCTATCCAAGTCTGTTACATACTTAAGTATCATCCTGCTCTTTGAACAGACAAACTTCTGCTTTTATGGCAAATTACAGTTGATTCTCCGAGTCCCGAAAGTCATGCTAAGACCAGGAATCAGTTTAGGACTTCATCCACCTAACGTATTACCCTGCAGGTCTGAAAAGTCATTGCCTTCACCATTCCCCCATTTGTCCACCTCTGTGAAAGGTCCCTTTAGAGCGTGCAGCTTGCGAGCAGAGGCCCTTCCTCATCAGAACTGTCAATTTCTTTTAAGCATTTAAAGCCTTATTATTTGGCACAGTTCTGTTTATTCTGTGCTTCTGAGGTTGAACTAGTGCTAACACAGCATTTTTCATTATCAAAAAAAAAGTGAGCTTTGTAGTGGCTGTAAAAGCCAAGTGCAGAGAAAGACACGGGCAGCCTAGAATTGTGCACTTCCAAGAAACTTTCATCTGCCTCTTATTTTAGTTCAAGAAAAAGACGTTTTGGAACTCAGAACTGACAGTCTTTTGGTTCAAGAAACACCTCATTAGCATAACAGCAGCAACATGCTAAACAAATCAACTTGCTGCAGGGTCACAGTGGCCTCCCACTGACACAGAGCCAGGCAAGCATTTGTTTTGCTTTGTTTTAAAGGTTGTCCTGGTCTCTTTGAGTCTACACTCCCTCACATCATTTACCACCAGTTTCCTACAAGACTGATCATTCAGCAGTTGCTCCACATTAGAACTACTTTTTAAAGCAATCAAATCTTAGATGTCTGGATGTAGCACATGGTTCTTACCTAACACGGTTTCAGAAATCACTTGGGGATTGATTGAAACTTGAGTTTCTGGGGAAAAATTGCTTTCCAGTGACACAGCAAGGGCATCAGATGCTTATACACCCCTGATAATTCAGTGCTAGTCTATTTTCACCTCAGTCCGAGCAGTATTTGTGCATGGCAAATACACTCCATGTTAGCATATGAGAACATGATGTAGGATCCTGAGCAAGGAGTTCTAGAGATAGAAAAAAAGAAAGAAAAATCCCTCATGGCAAACAGCTCAAAGACTCAATCTCTGCAAACATATCTGGATTTGGATTAAGGATAAGTATTAAGGATATGTATATATGTGTATGGACAAACATGAGAAGGATAAATATGAATGCCTTTAACTGGAAAAAAAAATAATCAGCGTTTTAAGAAAAACTTTTCCATTAAAACACCGTATCTCTCAGCCCCCTGTCAAACATAATTAAGTGGAGCACATGCACAGCACATGCAGGGCTTAGGTCTCCGCATGCTTGACACAGCTCTGGAGGTGGGTGGCAGAACTAGCTTTAGGGCAGTTTTCTGTTTTCCTTTATCGTGGTGCTGACTAGAGTCCAAACTGACTCTTGCCAGAAGTTACAGTTGTGGCTGGCAGAAAAACAAGAACTGTATTTCATGAAGAGCTGGAAAATACTTTCCATTCTCTACTGGAAGAAAGGTGAACGCCTTGACCACTTTGCAACAAAAGCACTATCATCGAACAGTTAACCGTCTGGGGAGCTTAAGCAATTACCTGGGACAAGGGCACCAAATCAGGAATTGAACTTCACCATCCTACATCCTAAATGAGTTCTCGAATGGCTAAAAGCTGGAAAGTCAGTTGCCCATATATTTGGTCCAGTGAACAATTAATCAGTATTTCAAATAGGATACCCCAAAAGGAGACTGAAAGGTACCAGAGCTTGTGCTGATTTCAGCCTGCCTGTCTCTCTCACCACCCAGACACGTTGCTGGTGAGAGGACCCTTCCTTTCTGGATGCACAGCAGTGAATACTCCTTGCAGAAATACTCGAATTCCTGTTTTCAGCAATGGATGTGACATTTTGGTTAAGTCAAGTTCTGTACCTCAGGTTCCAAACTGAAAAGTGGTCTTTCTTGCAATTTTCTCAAGTGTACCAAGAAGGTTAAAATACATTAAGAATGTATTAAGAAAGCTCAATGGTATTTTTCAACAGAGGCCTTTTTATCAGACCACTGGTAATAATGTGAACTCGGTGCCTGGCAATCAAATATGGACTGTTACCTTCAAATAAGGTACACTGACCTTCGAAAAATAAAATCACATTTGCAAGAAAAAAATAATATACGTTTATACGCATTCATTTATTTATACATATACACAACAGGTATCTTTTGGAAAAGCTGAAACTAGCTCCTATGCACATCATTATCATGTTTGCTTTGAGCTCTGCTATCTGAACTCCTCTTCTGACTTGAACACAGCAGGGGCAAATACACACACTTGTAAAACAAAGCCAAAACTGTTTGGAGGTGGACACAATAATCAATCCACTTGCCACAGAGGCAGCAAGTGTTCATTTACCATTATATGACCTGTAGCAATACGTATGATGTCTTTTGCCAGCAGGAGTCTTGCCAGCTGCAGAACACAACTTTGTCAGCAATCAGTCACAACCATCCATTGCAACCTTTTGTTTGCTGTTCATTAAAGTGAATTTATAACAGTGGGATGGAAGATTTTCTGGAGACCATCCTTCAGTTCTAAGTGATAATGTTGATGCTGCTTCAAGTCAGCACTTACCATTAAATTGCCCTATAGATTTTCTCTCTTGCATTTCCACTACTAGTTCAACTTGATGCAGTCTGAGGCAGGCAGCCCTTTCTCTGAGCAGGAAGGAAACCCTCTCTGTTCTTAAAGCCTGCATTCTGTATGGCTGTTATATCCAAAAAAGCCTCGAGAGAACGCTAAACTCATTTGTAGTACTGTAAGGGAGCTTACTAAATTGAGTAAGGGAAGTTACTAAACTGAGACTGGGATGATATATATGCAGGAGATCACAAATTATTCTTTACAGTACTGGAGGCTTGACTCCCCGTAAGTGATGCTAGCAGAGTTGGCAGATATTTCAACAAATTTTTAATAACTATTTAACAACTTAATTCCCATCTAATTACCATTAGAATTACTACATTGGAATACATAATTTTTTTTTTCTTTGTAATATTATTAACCACATCCAAAGTTTGATGACAGATAGGATCATGCCATCAATATCCAAACGTCTGTGGTCAGTAACCCATATACAGCCAAGGAAAAACCTATCAGCTGCTACGCTAATTACTTCCTGAATGTAGGCACTGTCAGCTACAAGTTTCAAATACACTTTTTTTTTCCCCCAAATACACCATCTACCTTCAGAAAAAAGATGGATGCATGTTTCCGTACAATTAAAAGCTGCCAGAAGTCAAGTAAGATGCCCTGTGCCTTACCATCAATGTCTATTTGTGACTGACAGAGAGACCAGGGAGCGGGACTTGATGCTTAGTTTGTAACAATGGTATACAACTAAGTATATACAGTATGCCGCATGCTCCACCTTGCTTTATCTGGGCCTCTTTCAATCACCAGGAAGACAAAAGAAGCAAGCAAGCCAGGCAAAAAGCACTCATTTGGGCTATGCTGCATCACAATATTTGCTTCTGAAGACTAATTACTAATACAGTTTAGACTGTCCATTCCCACATTCACAAGCCTCATCTATAAATTACAGCTACTGTAGAAAGCTGTGCTGCAATTCCAACAAGCCACTTCCTAATCATAACTGCTCATTTACTATAATTGGGAAAAAACCTAAGCAGGTCTGGAATAGACAAAGTTTTGCTATAACTACAGTGCCCATGCAAAGGAATACTTCTCTAAAGGCTCTAAAAAATACTAAATATGGCAAACCCAATCCCTCTTCAGCCCCTGATAAACCTTGGCATCATTACTTTCTTCACTGTATTTACATTTTTAATGATTTGAAGATTTCAATAGGGTTTTTATACTTTCTATATAAAAGCAGTTTAAATATTTTCAGTTAAGAAATTGAGGTGTGTTTTCAAGTATTTTCTTATCTCATTTAACATCTATTAAACATGCTTTTCCCAGATAACAACTCCGTCTAATCTCACAATCATGTCATGAAGTGATTTTAATTTGTTTTGCTTCTGAGAGTGTCAAAATTAATACTTTAGCTCAAGTTGGTTGGGTTTTTTGTTTTCTCTCTTTGTGTTGTTTTTTGTTTGTTTGTTTTTTACCTTTCCTCTCCCAGCTGATGTTAATCAGAGACCAGCCTCGGGTATTCTGCTTACAAACCATCTCCATCAAGCACAGAACCATGGCATGGTAACTTGCTTTCTTCTAGCCACTTCATCGGTTTACTGTTACACCTAAATCTTCTGTTTTCTTACTCTCAGTGATGCCTTGTAGAGAGCTGGGAGAGTACCTGGTCCCCCACACTCTGCTTGTCTGAGCCCATTGCAATCTGATCAGGGAAGGGCTCTGTGCTGGCAGGGAACAGTGCTTGTGGTATTAAAGGAGCATGCTCTGCGTTCCTCCCCTGGCATTATTGAGAAAAAACAATTACTGAGAAACTCTAAGTATGAAGACTCATATTCACTTAGCAACAGTGGCTTAGTAGAAGTGTGGTATTAAAGCCCATTTGATTTTTCCTATCTTTGTGTTTTAGAGCTAAGGTGCCCATCTCAATTCTCATTGAGATCAAGAGCCTAATTGCCCAAAAGGGGTCCTTCAAGCTAACATACATCATGTATTTTTCAGTAGTTCTAATGTATGAATTATGATGCCAATATTAAGACTAAATGCTCAATTCTTTTAATGAGTTATCATCTGTGAAAGATTTCTCTGCTCAATGTGTCCAAAGTGATTTCCTAACCATAAGTTCTCTAGACTGTCAAGGAAAAAGTCCTGTTTTCCCCAAATGACATTTAGGATACCAAGCAGGAGGGAAAAAAGGGAGCAGAGGAACATATTTAAACAATGAGTCTTGAGAAGCAACACACAGGTATGTTACCCTAAGGACTATTGGCAATATAACAAGTGCAGCGATAGATGGGACAATCAGGGGTCAAGGATCCCACAATTGAGGATGGAAAAGTCCCTTGCAGAGAACGGGCAAAAATGGTCTGACAGGCCTTATTTTATTTTGTGGAGACACTCTGAGGTCAAATGACTTAACCTAGCTCAGCCGTGGACAGATCTATACACCTGATCAATCCTACCATTATCAGCAGAAAACAGTAACGATGTACCAAAAGCAGACATGTAGTCCCTTGGACGTGAATTATGTGCCAGTCCTACCACCAGCTTGTCAACCTTTGTAAGCAAGGAGCAGTGTCCACCAGTTTCAGTTAGATCATTAACAAACATATACAGCTTAATCTCTGGAAAGGCCAAAAGGTTCAGATTCCAACTCCCCCAGCCTAAACATATGAAGATGACAACAATTCTCTGGGGCAGAAAGAAATGTTGGCATGCTAGGAGGCTATGGTTTTGCCAGCTGGACCAAGTCTCTTGTTGGTATTGCTTCAGGAAACAACCACTTAATAGCAGTATTTAATAGCAGTATTTCACGATAAGGAAAATACTTTGCAAACAATCTAAAGGTAGGAGGGGTCACAAGCAGCGCAAATGAAGGTAAGAATTCAAGTGGTCTCAAATTGGAGAACAGTATGAAACAAATGGTAATTTAACAAGGATGGGTGGTGTTAGTGACTGCAGAGAACATGGGGAAAGGACTGGGTAAGAACTCTTTGGGGTGGACCTGGTGTTTCTAAGCATCTGAAA
>NW_009942504.1:128158-131416 GCF_000696875.1 Nestor notabilis | reverse complement strand
AGGAAGGAGCTCAGAGGAGTAGGTAATAGTGACGTAAGGAAACATTGGAAAAAAAAGAAGACCCCTATATTTGATTTATGGTCGAGATACTGGAATACTGAACAGATATTACAGGAGTCTCCGAATAACTGAAAGCTTGCCAAAGGGAGGAGTCATCACATTTTTCCCCTTGTCTCCTGAGGACAGCGCTGAAAGTATTGAGTTTAAAATACAACAAAGCAGATTTAGACCAGATGTCACAAATATCTGACATAGAGTATCTGAGCAACTACAGAATGCCCATCTTCGGAGTTATGGTGGGCACATGCCTGTCAGTCAGGAATACCTAAGTTACCTCTCAAGGTATCTCCAAAGTCTAATCACCATTACCTTTTGCGTTTGCTACAGAAAGCAACAATAGAGAGAGCAGTAACCTACAAATAATCCTCAAGTCACTGCATCCAGATACATGCCTTATTAGAAAAAAAATTACTTAGATAAGTATCTCAGGGATCAAAACAAACAACCCAGAAGGTGTTCTGTCAACCGCTGACTGTGCAAACTAAACCAAGAAAGCAGATGCTCTATATCTTGGAAAGAAATTAGTAATTAATAGCATGGCCTTCCAGCCATGTGCAGGGCCAATTACTCAATTACCCATGGCCAACTGTTAACTGAATGTATTTCTTGTCTTATTCCACACAGTACCACAAACTTTATTTGCTGTAATGCTTTCTTCTTTATTGTTTCCTCCTTACTCTGTCATGCAGCAGTTAGAGCTCTGCAAATTTCTACTCCAGAGCAATTCACCAGAAAGACTATCATAAACACTAAAATAATTAACACTACAGTGAAAACAGTTTCCACACCCCTACACACCATGCAAATATGAAGCAGACAGGACATCCAAGTAGTAGATACAGAATTCATTTCTCAGCTGAGAAGTATCTCCTTCAGTGGTGTAAACAAACAAGAACCCAGCTAATTTTTACAAGCACAAGGAATGAAAAAGCTCTAGTAAGGGCTCTCCTACACTGTCCCTTCCAGCAACTTACTACGTTAGGTACATAAGGATAACTTCCTTTGATATAAGGGGGCTACAGCTTTTGGAGCTGAATTCCAAGCCAGTGGCATCATCAGCTTCTGAGTGACCACACTGTGTCCCAGAATGATGAAAGAAACTCTTAAAATACAAGTGGGTTTGTTAAATTCTGCTTAATTGTCAAAGGTACTATGAAAGCTAAATACAATATTTTTGAAGTACTTCTTAAGCCAAGGACAAGAGCAGTCAACATTTTCAACTGCACCCTTATCATTTTTGCAAGTATTTTATTTAAGAGCTCAAGTCCCACAGAAAATCAATGGGACGTGGTGCTTGTGTGCACAGCCTCATTCAAGTCAAGTTAAATCAAATTAGCTAAAGTGAAATTACTATGTATTAAAGATCATTAAATTCTTTGAAAGACTCCTCATTCAGAAGCAAAGTGGCTTTCGTTAGTTCTCATTTTAAATCGTTTTGGAAGTGCTCTAGTGTTCATTTTGGCAAAACACCAGCCTTCAGAGCATTTGTCCCAAAAGCACAAAGACTCAGATTAGAACCAAAAGAAATCAGAATAGAGGTTCACAAAGCTTTTAGAAAAAGCAAACAAAAATTGAAAACAGTGATTTAATCAAAGGCAACATGGCAATTACTAGCAATATTGTTTTCCCTGGCTGATATCACACACCCCCCCCCAAATAATGATTTCACCTGCTATAGGTTTGGAAGAAAAAGAAACAAAACTCAACAAAACCCCCAAACCATCCCCAAATTTCCCCCTCTGTTTACGTCCTGAATTCAAATTCTGCCAAATGCAATTACACTTACTACTGCAGATCTTGAAATCTTGAATGTATGACAATGTTTTTGCTCTGAGAACTCTGAGTGGCACCCAAAGGAGGTTAGGCAATGATGGTAGGCTGGAGTGATGGCATAAGTCATGTCTGAAGTAACAGGTGAAGTAACAGAACGATGCATCCTCTAAATGACCAAATGAACTTCTACTGTAGGTACCTGCATTGCAGGGGTGTCTTAGTCCTGTCAGGATGGAGACCCCATTTCTTTGGGCAACCAAAGCAGGCAGCAAAATCAACAACCCTGTCACAGGGAGCCACAGCCTCCAGGGTGGGGATGGGGGATACAGAAAGGCAAAAGCCTTTACTTGCAGGTGTAGAATCAGACAAATAGGACTGGAAGGAATCTCAAGAGGTCAGATAATCTGCATCCAGCCCCAAGATGGGATCCACCATACCTGTGTCCTTACTGCCTTGCCTTTATCGGCTTCTAACAAGGATTCCAGAGCCCTCCCACGCAATCTATTCCTACACTTAGAAGAATAGGAATCAGAAAGATCCTAAGTGTCTTGCTTAATACTCCCTTAGGGCACTTAAGTGAGACAAGTGACCTACCTCTTCGTGGTGGACTACAGGAACCTCACAGCTGGATTTCAAGGCAACTCTATTTTCATTCCTCTTCAGAGAGAAACAACAAATACTAAATTACAATTTAAATCATTCATAGGAAAACATTTTATTTCTAACTTTCTTAGAAAACAATAGCCAGGTAGGATCAGGTAATTGACTAAGCAATGAGTTGAAGGGAGACACTTGGTAATTCTTTATCCTACATTAGGTAAGATTTTACTGCACCAAGCAATATAAAAATACACACTAAGAAAACATGTCCCACCAATTGTGGGTCACAATACTAACAGCACTTTAAATACCGACACTTTTAAAGCCAAGGTAAATTAAATAGCAGGTATTATTGCATGAAAGTGAGAAGAGAAATATTTCCGTACATATCCCAAACTGCACAGGAAGAACCAGCAACTTCCTTTGTGCCCTGAAACTGTATATCCCGGTAGTGGCGCAATGCAAGTGCTCCAACCAGTAGCCAGTACAGTAAAATTGACCAGTTTTGCCAACAGGCACTGCAGCATAGAAGTATCCCTTTCCTAATGGGGTTGTCATTACACAGTAAAGTCTCATACTCTTTGGAAATCAGAAGGAGCTAAGGTCAGGCCATTTTGCTAGTACATAACCTAGTTTAAATTATTTTGCCTTGTCCTGAAGCCACCTGAGTTCGAACATATTTTACTAATGATGTTGATGAAAATAATGATGATATTTTACTTAAAGGATTGCAGTTACACTGAATAGCATGAAATAACATATTTTTCAAATATGACCTCTCAGTCTACACACAATCTGCAGCAGCTTTAGATGCCAAAATCCTCA
>NW_009942504.1:113888-128127 GCF_000696875.1 Nestor notabilis | reverse complement strand
GTAGGGAAACACAGTAGTCTTGTTTCACAACTACTTGACTATTATTTTGAAAAACAAGTCATCACAAAAGATTATCAGTAATAGTTCCACGCATATAATTCAAGTTTTGCTTCTATCTAAAGTATGGCTGTTATACTGCCTCACTGTTTTTATCATCTCTGTTCCAGATGTGTCACACTGATGTATCTATTGTGCTATTTTGTTCCACTAAACCTGAGCCAGTATTTCACTTCTTAGTGTGGATAAAGAAAACTCTACCCACCAAACAACCAACCCAGGAGCCTCAAAACTGAATTCAAGTAAGTCTTTCTGTGTTCTTCCCCAGAAGAAAGAGGAAATAGAAAGATCCAGTGAAATACACATGACTACAGAATGCAGAAAAATCCCCCCCTCAGCTAACATTAATGAAAGGAGCAGAGATGTGGAAAGAGGAAAAAACCCAAACTAGACCAGCATTTAAAATACATTATATGGAGTGGTGGTTTATTTTGCCAAAGATTAATTCAAAAGGATGTTTTTGTTCCTGTTGTCCTACCTCTGATTCTTTGCCTGGGCCTTCCCTTAAGTAGAAAAACATGGCAATATTTTTAGGTGACCCACCCTGAGGGAGAAGAGAGACTGAGTTAGGCAAAGTTGTCTACCCTCCATGATTTTCTTTCCCAGCCATGTGTTACCCATTCATTCCATATCACAGCAATGGTACCAGCAACTTTTCTAAGAATTCTTTTTTGATTTTTTCTTCTTTGCTGAAGCTTCCAAAGAGGAAGTTGCAGCTTTGAGAAGATTTGCATGCAGTGCTATGAAACACAGTGCTTCCTTATGTCTGCAAGGATGGCCTCTAATGGGTTAGGAAAGGCTAGTACTGAGTAGCAAGCATGAGACTTTTATATCTGATTCGATGCTAAGAAGGGCTAAAATATTCCAGCTTTTCCTATTTGAAAAGGTCTCTGAAACTGCAACATCCAACAAAACAAAGCAATGACAGAGGAAGCCACAACATTTAAATCCTTACGGTTTTGTTACGGGTTCAGCAGGGCTCCAAAGGCACAGATCTGTGCCAGAATAACATGGGTGATCACAGATTTGATGGCATAACAAGACCTAAATTATGTAGCAGCAGAAATAACTGGGATACTTTTACAGCTTGTGAACATCAAGTTACCAATTTATGCTTTTTCCAGTTGCACACTCTGTATTCCAGTCTGTTTTCAAAAAAGAATCAGCTCTGTTCAGCTATGACTTTTTCCTTCCTCTGTTTATATTTGGAGGCCATTATTTAGTGATTTATTTTTGGCAATAAAGTCTGCAGGCATCAATGCTCAATTAAAACCCCAATATCCCCACCACAAATGAAGAAGTCTGGCGCTTTCTTCGTTGACTAGGGAATGAGCTGGCAAAGCTAAAAGCTTAAGCCAAGCTTTCAAGATGTTTCTGATTCCTCTCTCATCCCCTTCCCCCCGTTAAATCTTGGAGTAAAAGAAGATTAGTGCAGATGGATGAAAATATTTTTTCCACTTCAGCATTTGCTGTCACTATTCATTGCTAAGCGGGTTCTCATATGGTGTCACTGGAAAGATGGAAATTCCTACACTTCTCAAATATAATCACCTTGCCACAAAGAAAGGGGGGTGGGGGAAGAAGAATTGGCTGTTTATTTTGCCTGGCTTTCCTGTGATTTATCCTGCAGGAGAACCTGTAAATGCAGTAACATCTCAAATTGATGTCTTGCCTTTTATGAAAGTTCAGCTGGCTGCTTCTGCACCGCACCACACCAGTCTGTGCCTGCTCACTGTGCCCAGCCAGTAAATTGACCCGGACCCAGGAAAGATGAAAATATGCAGACTTAAAGTAATCCCCCTTGCTGAGCACGCAGGCACATGGCTGGATTAAGCGGGGAGGGGAGCGCGGGGGGGTCACTCTAGTACTGGGCCAGCCTTCAGGAACCGATGGGCACCTCTCCTGCTGCCCTTGCAGCCTGACACTCTGCTGGGACATCTGCTTGGAGCTCCCTCAGCTCCAAGCCCCTCAGAGGCACACACTCATCTCCATTTTCCTTAATTAAGGGCATATGATCCAATATACAGCTATAGGAATTTGAGTCCTGTATTGCCACAGTCAAATGGGCCATTTACCATGAGTAACCAAGGGGGGGAAATGAAAACAATTAGCGTGATACTTCCATGTGCTGCAAAGGCTGCAGCATCAAATAGATATAAACCAAGATGTAAACAAACATTTTCATCCCCTGGTGGTAACTCAGAAAAGAATCAGCTTGCTAACGACTTCATATTCCTAATAAACATTCATATTATGACTGGATTCAGTCACAAGTGATCACCCATGCTTTCATAAATAAGAGAAGTGGTCACACTGCAGATTTCAATGTAACAGCATTAAATGTCTTCAAACCACCCTCATCTCCAACAGGGGAAATACACAGAGCTGCTTAGGCAGATGCATGGGAATAAACTACTATTGTTATAAACAGTCAATGTTAAACTGTACCTTGATTATTTGATACCATTTTAAAAGACTATTTAACAATGGACATAGCATAATCATTACGTCTGCCTAGAAACCATGTTTGCTTTCAGTTGGAAAAGAAACCATTCCCAATAGTTCTGTATAAAGAGAGAGAATTCCACTCCAGAAACCTCTGCATCTGATCTAAAACTAGCTTTGTCATTCATAATAAGGATATTTTCAGTTCTGAAGCTCATGGATTATCTGACAAAAAACCCACCAAGATGAAAAAGCCCCTGATATTCAGCAGCTCTGCAGAAGAGTTTTTCCTGAATGTGTTTTTCAAATGGAAGTATTCCCTAATCCTGGTAAACAGAAATCAGCTATGGCAAACTAGTTCCCCTGTAACTTAAACACACAAAGAAGATTAGCGATCATAACCCATAAGATAGGAACTACCTAGAGTAAATTTTACAAGCACTTTGCTGGATACTGTGATGTTCCTCTGAAAGCAGCTTTCACATACAAATCACAGAACCTCTGAAAAAATCTTCTAAATAATAACAGGAGAGTCAGGAAAATTGTATTTAGAATTCAGTATTTACTTTGCTTGCCCACTACATTGAGTTCATATGGTTATAAAGCACCAATTAGCTGAAAGTCTTTCAGAATTCTCTCTTTTTGGTTACACTTCTAACCAGAAATCAACATCTTATGCACAAGTTTGCAGAGAGCTTTGCATTTCTACAGCTTATTTTGGAAAAATAACAAAAACAGATGTTGAGTCTAGTACTTTATAGAAATTAGTAAGGTGAAGAACTGATCTACAAACAGTGCTTGAGGTTTTTCCTCCAGATTTGATACATTTAAGAAAATAGAGAAGACTGCAAGCGGCCCCTTTCAGCCTGTAACCAAAGAGCCTTGTTACTTCCAGGAGAGTTCAAGTGACACTCTAATTAGAAGCAGATTTTATGCTTTCCTTGTACATAAAACAATGCAGGTGCTACTAAAAGCAGATACATTAGAAATAATTCCTTTTATTTGATAGTCCTTAGTATGTGTAAGAACTATTTATTACAGGCCTTTGCAGCATAATTGGTGTTACTTCATTGTAATTTTCAATATATAAATTTCCTACCAAAGGAATTAATTTCTCTTACTGATGAGAACCCTGGACATCCCAACAGAGATGAAAGGAATGGAAGAAAACAAGTGGACTCCACCATTCAAGTAAACAGTGCCTGAATTTCAGGGACTCTTCTACGTGCTGAGGAATACAGCAAGCCCAGGTAACCCTACTTCAGCTTTTATGGTTGCAGCCACCTGATTAGTGCAGACAGCCCAGAGAAACTATCAAGATCAATTCTATCCGATGCCACCACACATGAAGTGATCAAAATAATATGAACAAAACTAATTTTACTGGCCACCTTAGAGCCAAAGCTTTCATGGCAAGCAGGCATCTGGCCTGAAGAAGCTCTCCATCCCAGCATGCATCCACCTCATCACGAGCCCAGTGTTTCAGTTACCTTCTGCAACAGGCAATTGCCCTATCTGTTCCAGGCTGCTTTTATACAACAGAAAGGACATTTGAGAAAGGTGCCGTGTCCTGCTGAGTAGTAGTTAACACAAGGGTCATGCTTCTATCATCTCTATTCAGAGGCCCAAGATCTGTAGAACCATGCTAATTTCTTTTTTTCTCTACCAATTCCTCATCAGGTCAACTTGAACAGAACCTATAAACATTATTAGGAGTTTAGAAATGAGGCAGTTGCTAAGGAGTTCCCAAAGATCTGTTTCCACAGTGTTCTGCTCCTTACCATGTGTGTATATTGCTCATACATAGTATTTGCCAGCAGTGGTAGTTGCACAGACTTGTTCCACATTTCCACATCACTAACATTTTACATCTTTTAAATCTCTGTTGTTCCTTTGTACTGAATCTGAAATCACACTGATTTCCTTCACCAGAAATCCTAACAGGGACAACAACAGAATCAGACTTTACTCTGAATGGACTTAAATTGATTTTTCAAAGGGATTTGGACACGTAATTCCCCTGATACCTAGTACAAATCCATGCCATAATGAGGCCTGCGATAAGAACAGGGTGTTCTCTTCAGCGCACTATCAGGGAGAACACGCTTGCCCTTGGGAGGCCGTTCCTAAACCCGGCTGTGCATGGCCCCACACCCTGTGCCAGGACAGTCAGTGTGATGTTGGTTTGCCTGGTCCCACTCCTGCTCCCAGCAGAGAGCAGGATCCCGAAGGGAAGCGAAGGAAGAGTGCCCACCAGGTACCACCAGAGCTCACTGCAACTCTGCGCATGCTACTGCCAAGAACTTACCTTAAACGTAAAAACTCTTCAGAAGCATGTGTTCTCCCAAATACATTCCAAGCCATTGATCACTTACATTTTAAGCCAACTTTCATTTACTTAGGTGATACAACAGGTTCCTTTATTAATTCAGCACTACAATATAGAGCCATAGAGCGATTTGGGTTGGAAGACACCTTAAAGATCATTCCAACCCCCCTGCCACGGGCAGGGAAAGGGGAAACTACCCCTCGGTGGGCTTGAATTACCAATCTTTTGGTTAACAGCTGATGTTTCATGATTTCTGTTAAAAATTGCTTTCAAGCCATATCCCATTCACTATGTGCTCTGGCTGGCTAATAATTTAATCACTAATAGCCGGTCGTTGAGAGATTTTTCCACCCCTGCACCATGCTAACAACACGTTACAAAAATAGCAAAGAAACTGAAACACAAATTAGACTGCCAAGCATATACTTAGGAGTGGGAATAACTCCAGAATGAGATCCTTACTGAGGATCCTTACCCTGCTCAGTCAGAAAATTAACATCTTTCAGGATCTCCTTAATTAGAAGATTGTTTAAAATACGATCTGTCAAAGAAGAATTTCACTTTACTGAAGAAATCAAAATGTTTTCCTCTTTAAATGTAAGCAATCATTACCAATCTTGTGTAGGACAGTTCAACGTCAGCTGAACTATCTGGGAACTATGTGGGAAGTCCTAGAAGGATCCCCTCTAACAACCACACAAAAACCAAATCAAAAAAATCCCATTACTTAACAGAGAACTTTACTAGAATACTCTTTACTGAGTGCACCCAACAATACTGAGCTGTGTTTCACAACTTGTAAGTCATTTGGGTTGAAACACGATTTTAGGACTTTTGACACTAAAAAACAACCCGCCTGGGAGCGATACCTCTACCTACGTACTACTGAATTAGAACATCTGTGTCAAAAAACACAATTGCTTATTACCCAACAGACACAGGAGTGTGTGTTTACAGCTTGAAGTTACGTAATTGTTTTTTTTAATAATGGCACATTTCATTTGTGCTTGGTCTAAGTCTGTCTGTATAAAGTAGAAAAGGTTTACTTACACGAGTTTGAGACGAAGAAACTGAAATAGCCACTGGGAACTGTAAAAGAGAAGTGTTAGGTGCTTTCAAGGAGAGAAGAGTGGTATTTGCACCACGTCAACGCTGCTGAGGCACAACTGTGACAGAAATAATCTGAGAAGAAGCACAAGAGAATCTCTTACCTCTTTGTCTATAGATAAATTCCCTCTACCAATAAATCGTGAGCTCCAGGTACCCACGTTTACAGCACCTTTCACATGGAGGAACTTCTGTTATCAACTGTCATTGTAACACAGCTTTCCAAAGGCTATTCAACATCATGTCAAAACTGGGGCTTACCTGTACGACTGAGTGACATGTGAGTCACAGCACCTGTAACTATAACTATGTGCAGCAGAAGCCTTCCACGGCAAATGCTCCTAAGCACGGGAATGGATTTGCTTCTACAAATGATTCGGTTGTTTCATTTTAGCAACTCCTTCAGCTGTACAGCTGCTGCCTCTAAAAAGGACCAGAGTGATCATCCTGTCAGTTCTATCACTACCTCACTCACGGGCCATTACAGCAAAGGAAATGTTACTGCTTTAAAGCAGGATAACATTTCTTTCCGAAAGATCTGTTCGAAATTAACTACAGCCACAGAGACAAGTAGAAACTTCCTCTTTTTATCATCAAAGCCTAAATAGTTAGTAGTTCCCCATTTTGGAGTAACTGATGCAAATAGGGAGGGGGGACATCCAAACTTACTGGAGAGGGGAAAAAGAGAAAGCACAACCTGGAAAACACCTTCACAACCCAAGCAGCAACCCAGTTACCCTACTTATTCAGGGGCTGCACTTGTAACAGAGCACACAACGGTAGAGGTTTTGCATTTAAAATTCTTTCTCTAGAAATGATCATGGATCCTGAAATACAGAAACGTTCTATAGTTTGCTCAACAATCATCTTACGGACAACCAACGTGGTTAGTTTTCCAATAGTTGAAACAAGACAAAACCATCAATAAAAACCATGTAAGACATCAATGGACACCCCAGGTCTCAGTGATAGTATTCAGAGGTGAAAATATTTAGCAATCCAACTAAAGGAAGCTAAATCCTACCCAACTTCTAAGGAGATAAAAAACAACGCACTCCTAACTGCAACACCACTAGAGGAATTTTATCTCCTAAATGCTGTCTAGCATAAAACAATTAATGTTTCTGTTATCCACTAACTCTTGTGATTGCTACTTGCTGATCCCTGGAAAAAGAGCTGAAAAGGACACTCGGTATATTCTAATCTTTAGATAATGCCCAGAAGCTTTTGGTCTGGAGCCCAGGGAGGTTTCTACAGCTTTGTCACTAACCTGGGACAAGTCACCTAACTGGAAGATGTCTTTGAGAACACCTCTACTACCATGAAATGATGTGCAAAGACCTACAACTGTCCCACCTGGTAGTATCATGTGCTGGATACTCAGACTTTCAGTGCAGACCAGAAGCCAGCTGACATACCAACCCCAGCCCTAGAAGACAACACATTGCTTGGCAGGGGAAGCTGTCAGATCACAGCAGCACTCTTGTTCCTTATTGATACTATTTCCACTTAGCTCAAGCAGGGATCCATCAACATTCATGGTAGAAATTTTCTTTGTGGACGCCCTGACAGAAATCCCTTTGTGGGAATTAAAATGCTAAGAGGCACAAGACTCAAACATCACCCAAATGGGGAGTGCTTCATCAGCCATTTTACCTCATTCCTTGCTCCAATGCCACCTGAGAACCTTTTTTGCTGCCATGAGACTATTACACATTGACAAGGGCAGACAGTCCAGGGATTTAGCGTTTGTAAGATTTAGGTAATTTCAGGTTTTATCAGTGGATATTATAAGAACATACCATCAGGACAGAGTACATACCTTCAGGAGAAGAGATGGGAAAAAGTCCGAGATGTCAAGGTAACAAAGGAAAGGAGGGTTAGGAACATGGCTCAAGAAAAAGAAAGAAACCTGAAGAGACAAGATGCAGAGGGGAAGAAATGCCTAAGAATAACGACTCCAAAACTTTTTCTGGGTCTGTTCTTCCCTGTTCAGAGAGGCGCAGCTGAGACAATGTGGCTGGCTCAGTGACAAATGTGGAAAAAGAAGCCAATTTGAGCTGGTTGTTAGCAGTCGGAACACAGCGTCTCAGATAAATGAGTGTCTGCCTCAGGTACGGCAGCAGATCTTCCTGAACCGTTCCCGAGAGACTTGCCAGGACTGCAGCAGCCCTTAGCCATCAAAAGCAGCATGAAAGTTCTCTTCAATCTCCCATCCCTGTGGTGAAAGGTGACCTTGGAGCAGGATTTTCTTCTTCTTCATAACCTCTGCTCCTCATACCAACTCCATCCTTCCTCCTTAGAGCTAGACATGTTGTCTTATTTAACAGTAGATAAAACCAATACTTTCCCCAGCACAGTTGCTCAAACTGATCTGTGTGGGTTGTCACACCTCCAACTGTATCACTATCTCTAACTCGAAGTGGTATTTTCAGCCTGATCTGATGTTTGCCAGGAATCCCAGTTTGGCTCGGAAGCTCTTGTCTGTCTATCCTCATTTGAGCTAACGGCCTCTTATCAGGGAACAGCGTGCAGAAGAGCCCATGCAGTGCCCTGTGCCCACGTCCCTTCCCAGACAACACACTTACTGAGGCTGGTTTCTCCCTCAAATAAGTATTTCACCTGCTGATGCTGCTCCACCTACTACTTTTTTTTCCCCTAAACAGGAAGAAAAACAAGCACAGGAACCCCACCAAAGAAAACTAAAAGAGAAAACAGCAGCCATAGTAGTACTGCTCACCCACCCTTGCCTTCAAAGCCTTAAAAAGGAAGAACATCTTTGGCTCCTTTCCTAATTCTACAGTGAAAGGAGGCACATGGAGCAAGCCTTGTCAAGGGCTGAGGAAGAAGGCTTGAAAGAGAGAAGAAAAATATAGAAAGAATAACAACCAAGGGCAAAACCAAAAAAAGACATAAACCTCCTTAAATGCTGAGAAAAAGGGCAAGGACACGCCGTTTCCTCACAAAAAGGAAGCAGAGCTATGGGCCTGTTGACCACTTCTAACCAACCACACGGAGCCAAGCAGGTGTCTTTCCTTCAAGGCTCAAAACTTCACCAAGAGATGCCAGTAGCTGCACGTATGGAAGTCCAGGTCTTCTCGGCAGGTCAGCAGGGAGACATCTATGCTCTGAGACCACTTGTGAAACATTCCCTATTCAAAACATCCCTCTGTTCTGAGGCAGCAGAACACTTTACACCCCAAATCACCATTAAACAAGCCAACTCGTAACTACTTCTCCAAACACATGGTCACATAATCAGATTTCACCCCAACTGCACGTGGGGACTGAGACAAAGGGAGGTAAGATGATTCACCTGTGGACGCTCAGTAGATCAGTGACCAAGCCAGCAACAGGAGTAAGCCCTGGCATCCTGCCTCTGCACACTTCTCTCAGCAGCACTGAACTTAAGAGAAGAATTGAACCTTACAGGAGGATTTGACTCACTTGGGGATGTCCTGCAAATAAGCCATGCTTAAAAAAAATGGATCTTGTAGAGATCTGCTTTTATAAATATACAGGCTTGTTCTCCTCTTTCATTTTCTTTCAGCTTCTGAGAAGACTTCAGCAATCTCAGCCTTATGGGACAGGGGTTGGCTTGTGGCCACAGATTTCACACTTGGTTTCATGAACAAAATCTAAACAGGCCTCGATTGTGAACAGCTGAGCTGCAGATGGATTTCTGAGGAGGGCAAGAGAGGTAAGAGTTTAACAAAAATAAATCTATCGAACATTTAGAAACACTTAAGAGGCTAGAAAAGCAACTTCCTGTAGCACGGTTAATGTTTTAAATGGTCTAGCAGCTGCAATAGCAACCTTCTAGTGTTAACATTTAATAGGTTGGGCCACTCAACTGAAGGAAAATTGTAAAACATATTTAACCTGTAAAGGTCTTTTAAAGCAGAGAAAAGTAACTTTCCAGAAGTTAGTGTTTTGGTGTGGTGGGTTTTTTTTCTTCATATTTTACAAAAATAAAGCCTGAAAGAATGGTAATGACATTAGCTACACATTAGTTTCCAAATGTTAAATAAACTCTCATCTAGGAGCAAGCATCAGCAGCAACTCAGCAGTTTCATCTCACAGGGGCTTACGCAATCACCTCGGGTTTTGATCCACACAGGCACATGCCTTGCAAGCACTTACTGAAGTGTCAAAGCCCCATGGCTCAGAGTTAAGTTACCAACCAAACAAGTGTTTCAATTCATCAAAAGCAGGCATTAAATTTAATGGGATTTCAATTAGTGATGGACCAAAATCCAAGCCCTACAATCCTCTCCAAATGTGAATAAGCCTGCAAACCCACAAGCAGGCCCGTCTCATTTTGCGATCAGAACCAAGTAAAACAAACAGCAAAATTAAATCTTGCCTTTTTCCAGGTCTGGACAAGCCTCAAGGCTAAAAAGTGTTGCAGTTCTTACAGGCACATCACAGAAAATGGCAGAAAAACAATCAAAAAAGAAGAATGTGTATAATTAAATTAAGAAACAACCAAAGATAATGTTCTGTGGTGACATTCACTCAGTACAAATCCTGCAATCACTGATGGATATCACGCTAGGACCTCAGGGCTCTGATACTTGAATTAATATGCCAATGTACAAACATTTTCTTTGTAGCTAGCCTTTGCATTTGGCCACAAAAGGAGACATGTACACCCAAAATAAAAATCCTAAGAGACACTATAAATAATGAACATTAAGGGCAGAGAAATAACAGATGGTAGAACAAAACAATCTCATTTTAAAAAGATAAAACTCCCTTACGATATGATGGAACTGCCGTGATGTGAAAAGAACAAATTACGGATGCTGAACAAGTAGGGACGTCAGTGGCTGTTGCTGCCAGAAGGAATGACCCAGGCCCTTCCCAGAACCCATCCGCATTATCATAAACATCAGAGTGAACCAACAGTCTGAGCTGTAACTCTTCACTACTATTTGGGTTTACACACGCTACCGAGTCATGGGAACACCTAGAGAATTTGAGCATGCACAAGTAAAGTAAGAAAGCCCCATGGAACTGAATTCACTGGACTAGAGAAGAAATTATTGGCTTCCATGGCACAGGCACATTGCTTTTATGAATGCTGATGTGTCCAAACAAAGCTTTTATGAGAAATATTTAACATGTCTGGCAGAGTCATACTCTCCACCACTGAAGTTATAACCACGTAGTACAGACACCAGTTATTAGGTGGAAATTATGGGATCTCAGTGGTATTTCTGCCACATGGCAGGCTTTATTTTGTTTAATTTAACAATGAACTCATTATATTAACTGAATTCAATGGAAACAGCAGGGGGAACCCTGTTAATGTAATCTTGAACATCACAGAGCCTCCAAATGTGCTAAAAGAATGAACACGAAATGAATCAGAGGAAGGGTTTCCTACAAGAGGAAGGATGATTCCATCTCCTCAGAATGCTCATGCTGAATTTAAAATTACTTTGATTTGATCTGTGATTTAGACATATGGTTACTGTTTTGAGACAGGATACCGGGCTTGATTTGACCCTACTATAGCCCTTCTTACATTTCTTTGTATGGAGAAATCCTACGTAGTAGTTGTCATAAAAAGACACCACTTCTACACCTGTTAGCACAAGGGTAATATCAGCAACTGCCACTCTTCCTCCTCCTTCCAACGTGGAAAGCAAGAACAGTCTCATACAACATCACAGCTCAGACAGTAACTTAGTTAGCAGTAATCATCACACTGGTCTCCTCAGGTGGCAAACCTTTGTTACCAGTGACAAAGGCTTTCGGTTGAAACTCAAAAGACTATTCTGAAACTACTTCACAAGGATTACAACAAGCTCCACAGGTTTCCCCGCTGTATTCATTTGTATCTTTAAGAGCACCCTGGAGCATTTGACAAACCCTCCTCCTCCTCTTTTATTTTATTCACCCATGGAAGAAGCCTGCCACTCCCTGAAAGCAGCTGTAGCAGCAAGGAAATGGGCAGACCTTGATGCATTCCAATGCTTTCTATGAGCAGAACCGAGAAGTGACACTTGGAAACAAACAGTAAACAGCCATATTATTAATTACTTACATAGGTACCTTCCTCTGCTTCGTACAGTTGGTGACTGCTTGCTCCTTGAATATTTGTGGACATTCAAACGCTTGGACTTGCACCCCCAAATCGGAAACAGAAAGCATGTGGAAGGTGAGGTGAGGAGTAGACAGGATTATGCTTTTGGATGAAAAGTAACATTCAAAATAGCAAAGGGAAGGGTTAAGAAAAAGGCACATTTCTTCCTGAACATGCACTTGCCCTGACACAGGAGCAGAAGTCAGTGCTACTTATCACACTATTCCCAGCCATGGTCCCTGACAGCATCTACCTGCCTGCTGTATGACTGTCAAGATAGAATCTAGATACCCATAGCCAAAACCTCCAGCGGAAACGCAGATGACCCAAAGACACATTTATAGACTAATGAGGCTGACAAGCTCTGGCAGGTCTCTGACAACTGACAGATCTGCCCAAAATGAGATTCTTAAAATGGAAATTTAATGAACGAAGCTCATCAGCTGCAAGAGAAATTGCAGTTATCTTCCTTGCACGCACACCTGCAATGAACCGACAACAGAGTAAGGGGTTCCACATAAGTGGTGATCTGATCACTTATCCTTTCGGAACGAAATTCAAGTTAACTTTGATAATGGACATGACCAGATGGAAGAAAAGAGACTAACTCTGCTAGATCCTTTATTAACCATTACACTTCTGAGATACACAGGCATGATGAGACAGGCAGTTTGTCTGAATCTTTCGCAATATTCAACATAAGAAATTCAGCTGTGAGTTTTCCTAAATTGTGACCTGCAGAAAACACTTGGCAGCAGCTAATAGAGACCACTGTCTCAGAAGAGCGAGCTTATGGGCTTCTGGCATCACTAAGCACATCATTGAAATTAATTCCGAAAACCAGCAATCTTTTCCCCCTATGCTTTGTGGGCATCCACTAATTAAGCCTCAATAAAACCACAGAAGCCATGGTGGGAAAGGTATTATTTACACATTTTCCAGTAGCAGGAAGGGAGACAGAGACAGGTTATAAGCCTTCCACAAAGTCACAGAACAATCTGGTCACAGAGCTATTAACAGAGGCCTGGAATTGTGAGTCCTTCATCCGCTGCTCCCCTGGCATACAGCACCACTCCTCTTAGCTGCTGGTGTCGTGTGGAAGACATTTTTGAGAAGGTGCTGTCAAGTGCAAAAATCAGAAAGAGACGGTGGTAAGCAGGACTTTTCTCTGAGCTAAAGAGACAGGCCTTGCCTACTCTGGCCTGAAGATACAGACAGCCTTGTTCTTTAAGTCCAGATGCATAGATGCCTTAAAAAGGCTGACCAGAATAAAATTACTCTGGCATTCTGTGCACAGTGTGATTCGACGGAGGGCAGGGACACCAACGTAGGAGAAGGAAAGGAGGGAGGAAGAACACTGATGCTAGAAGAGAGGTAAAACCAGAGGCAAACCCCCAGGCTCTAGTGGAACAAGGTTGTGGGGTTTAGTTTATTTGCTCTTTTTACATTCTGGTTTCAACCATAAAACCCCCAAAGTATCATGACACCACTTTTAAGGAACATGTTTCCTCATTCTAAGGTTCATCAGTCAGAAAAAACAACTTCACCAAGGGTTGCTTCTGCTTGCAAGGGGAACAAAACCCCACATTCATAAGGGTTGCTTTATGAAACTTCCCTGCAGGAAACTTCACATATGCTTAAGAAAGCTGGGCACTTGAATTCTGAAAAGGAATTATCAGATAGGGCATGAATACATATGAAACACTGGCGGTTTATGAAAGGTGCAGAACGTATGCCTAGTTACACTTTCATATGGGAAAGAACATGAGGAGATCCAGCCAAACATCCACAAGAGCTGGCAGAACTCATTGCCATTGGTTATCACATAGACCAAGAAATTAGGGGAA
Organism: Nestor notabilis; assembly: GCF_000696875.1. Lineage (NCBI taxonomy): Eukaryota > Metazoa > Chordata > Aves > Psittaciformes > Psittacidae > Nestor > Nestor notabilis. The sequence goes on along the minus strand of NW_009942504.1, from coordinate 114,248 downwards.
ACTCCTGGAGTTTGTACAGCTACTGCACCTCCCATCAGCAGGGTGAGGTGAACTAATTTGCTGCGTGGGGTCTTCATATCTACACTTTCTGAAATGATGCTGTCAGAGACAGATGGATCAGTGTGCTGATCTGACGCAGCTTCACAACACACCATTAACTCAAAGGAGGGAACACCAGGTATTTTTCCTCCTTTTGATCAGGATTTCCCCTTACCACACAACATTTGCTTGCTCATGATGTTTTATCATACTCTGGGCAATATGTGTGGTGTTCCCTCTATGCTGTCAATTAAGCCTGTACACTGCCTGTTCTAAATGGATGCACATCACAGCACCCTTTGTGCATGGCCATTTCCCTAC
>NW_009942504.1:106760-113857 GCF_000696875.1 Nestor notabilis | reverse complement strand
CCCCGACACAACCCTTGAGCTGCAGGATCCTGCTTCACAGATGTCACAGGACAAATGTGGAAAGTTTTCAACCCTTCCGAATGTGTCCCAGACACTCACCTCATAACACACCAGAAAATAACCGGGGTTTTCTTCTCTTTTTCTGAGATTTTCCTCTATTATGTAAGTTGCCCACTATATCTCTGCTCATATTGACAGTGTTTCTTGACAGAGAAAAGATTAATCTGCTGTTAAACATGGAAGATATAACATCCACTAACAAAGAAAATATGAAGGCAAAGAAGAATTTCTACCTTTCTAACAAGCAAAAAAAGAAAATGGATTTGTTTCTGGTTTTGTAGAGGAAGCTTGTGACCTTTTCTCCTCCTCAAGGCTACTTATGTTTCTGCATAATCCCGGATACCTGCAAATGCCTCAACAAGCACCAGTCATGGCATTTGTGTGGAAAAGGCCCTAAAGCCACTGCAAGGTGCAGGGATCAAGCAGGGTTCTTTCAAGTCAGCTATAAAGTGATATTAATGACTGATGCATGCATCAAAACCATGGGCAAAAAGCACAAGTAAGTTAACTGTATTGCTATAAGCCTCGTCCTCTTGAATTCTGGACACCACCAAATGGAGTTATTACAGCTTCTTAATCCATGGCTTCCCGGTGAGCACAACCTTAGCACCAGTCTGTTACTACAGTAAATGTACTTGAATGCTAGACTGTAGCTAAGCCCATGACCTTTGCCACTGTCTGTCTGTGTTTGTTTTTTTTAGATAACAGGATAAAACTCAGTTCAAGTGATTATGAGCCCATTTGCAAAGCTCAGAACCTATGTAAGAACCATATGACTAAATACAGAATACCAAGACATGATGAGCAGAAGTAGATTTAAAAGATACAATGCATCCATCTCTTTCTTGATTCTACGAGTGTTCTGGCAGGGAAGGATCTGGTCACAGGTCCTCGTATTTCATACAACATAAAAACCAGAATGGTAGAAACATGTTTTGTGCTGTTAAGGTGTGTAACTGATAATGAAAACCAAAGTTCTTTGAATGTCAGAGTAAGGGGCCGTGCCCCTTTCCCATGTGTGCAGTCAGACTCCTGGAAGCCAGCACGCCAGCACCTTTTCCCAGTGGGACTTTGCACTTTGATGTATTTGCTGATAGGCTTTGAAAGATAAAGCTATACCAGGCCAGATCCCGATGAAGATTTTACCCCTTTATTGATCTGCACAATCAAAAGGAAAAGAAATAAGAAGCAGGCAGATTAACCAACACACGAACCTCAAAGCACTGCTAGCTCACCTCCCTCGGAACCGTTCAGTGACAATGTCTTTGTAAAGAACTGCTCTGTGCTATGAACCAAAAATGTTCAGAGGCTTCACCTGAGTGACCAACGGATGCAATAAACTGACAGCACTCATTTCTTGAGCTGAATTTTCTAAGTCATTTCCTTTTGATGTAAACATTTAGAATGATTCGCCTTTGAACCCAAATTTACATGACTAAACATAGAGCAAATCTGAGCATTAAGCAGCTAAAAGTAGTAAACAGCTATCTGAACTCTCCCTGTTTCAACTGACGTCTAAAATACTGCCTGACTTCCCACGGGCAGGCCACCGAGTACTTAAGTTCCCAGCTTAGCCTGCTTCTGTCGGTTCAGAGTATAAATTTAAGAGCAAAGCATTGTAGAGACTTCTCTAACTTCACACTACAGATATACTGTATGCACTGTCTTGCAGTCCCCTCCACTGGCACCTTTATCAGCAGCTCTTGGAGACCTGCACGCTGGGGAGATTGACTGCATCTACGCTACAGTGACATGACCAATTTCACTTTTCACCCAACATTAAGTGCACATCAGTCTACGTTACAGACATTATGCTAAAGATTTCTGAACACCTATTTGACAAGCCATATGTTGATTGCCCAAAGGTCAGAGTAACTACTGTGGAAAAACTTAGTTCTCTGTTTCAATGCCCAGCAGCTAAGCAATGCAATGATGAAATACTGGCATGATTTCCAAATGATCTATATATTGTGCATGAAACGAATACAACAGATTGATGAGATTCTGTGCCTGATTTCTCGCAATTCCAAAATATTGTCTTTTAAAAGTTAATAGTAATTCTTAAAACATGCACTAAAAGAACATATGCCACCATATTTCCAACATTTGGGAGTGCATGTGCTACAACAACAATCCTTCGCTATGAAATGCCAAAGGCTGTTCAGTGATAAATCCAAATAAACCTCGCTAATTGCAGCAGGAACAGTGGTTTATGTGCACAGAGACACACGTGACATTGAAAAATGTTACATGCCATTTACAGTAACTGTAAGAAGAAAATCGTATTTCATCACAGGCCAGCAGAGACTGGGCTAAATCCAAAGCTAGCTCATCTTAATGGCTACAGAATCCCTCAATAGTTGGGGCTGGAAGGGATCTCTTCTCCTCTCTCGTACAGCCTGTCTTTCCATAGAAAGACTTTAAAAGATCTTAATTTTGCCCACTATACAATGGTGGAAAATTTTGAAGGCTTCTGGGAATCACCAAATCCTCTCTTCTGGGGGATTCACTGCTACTTCTTAAATTCTAAACCAAAGCCTGAAGTTCACATTTCTGGTTGTCCCAGACACACTGCAGCACTAGAAAATGTGAAGGATGGAAGAATGTGAAGGAAGTATCAGGTCATACACGTCACCTGCCAGAGTCTGCTGACAGTCTGAAACAGTATTTGCACAGCATGAAGGGTCTAATTGATTTCAGGGGGTTGCTAAAATTAATCTTTAAGGATATAAACATAAACACCAGTGTAACTTACTGTTTACAACTGGTATCAACATATAGCCAAGCCATGTTAGCCAACAGCCAAAAAAACCTCTCCAGGTAACAAAAATCACAACAACTTTGTACTTATATACCTGAAAAAAAGAAACACAAAAGCAATCCATTTTCTTCCTCACAAATTTTACAGTGCATTTAAGCTTTGGTAGTGGAAAGAAAAGAACAGCACAATCAAAATAAATTCTAATCATCAATTATACATAGATCATTCCGAGTTGGATTCAAATCTCTCACTTGTTTTAGTACCACTTGTTTACTGTGGGAATTTCATTTCCCCCTCTCCTTTTTGTGCTTCATCTGGAAGATTTTCATTAGTAGAACATTAATTTTTTATGCTCTATTTTCTACATTCTTCTCTTATTTTTTATTTTCTCGTCACTTAAGACAAAAACAGGATCTACAATCAACCCTCCAGCTTTTTCACCCTCATAGAATAGGTTATAAGCAACACATTCATTACCATCACCCAGATAATTAGAATGTCTGTAAATATGAAAGCAAAACTGTTACCTCAGAAGAGCACTCTCCAAGGAGGGGAAACTTCAGAGTTCATAGATTTTGAAACTAAGCTCATATTTTGCTAAGCAGATCTGAAAATCATTTTCAGAACTTATTTTTACAGAACTCATATGGTGTAGAATGCACTTGCAGAGAATCGGCTCAGAAAGCCTTTTGTTTGAAAAGGGTTCCTATGGAAAAAGCTCTTTGATTGCCCTGGATGAGATGACATTGTAAAAAAAACCTGTGAATGTCAGGAAGCACAAAGTTAATATAGAATTCAATTACTTCAACACAATGCAGACATTTTGCTTTCAGAAGCAAACCCAGCTATTTTCAGGCAAGTTTTCCCAAAGCCACAAAAGAAGATGAGAGATCCAGGAGCTGAGTCAAGACTCACAACTGTGCTGTTCTGGCCTTGTAAAGGCAAAGCAAGAACTGTCCACCCCATGCACGCGCTATATTGTCTTCAGAGCAACTGAAGCACTGTGCGGAAGAGGGAGCACGAAGAATCTCATGTTCTAAACAGGACCAAATCCTTAACTTCAGTATCTCTCAAGTGTCTACCTTGCAGCAAATTGTCACTCGCATATGCTCTTTGAGATGTAAACATTACCATCACTGACAATTAAAGTCCTTTTGTCTACATTATTGCGATTAACAAGAAACGCATTTGATTTGATAAGGCACTGTCCAGACTGTATAGAATTGCGGTCAAATCAATCGGTTCAATTGTGCTCAATGTGTATAGGAAGCAGACTGAAGAAACTAGTGCTTAAGAGCAAGTGAATGACTTAGAACACTTTCCTGTTTATCTGGGAATACTGCAGAAGGGCGGACTGATTCTGCTCCCAAGCTAACAGGGAACAGAACATGTTTCTAAGGTATCTGACCAAGATAATGGAAAAACTCCACTTAACTTCAGAATTGCAAAAAACCTCCCCTCCTTAATTCCTCAGCTTGCCAACTCGCCAACCCTCAGCTGCCTATGATGTCTACACAGATGAAAGCAGTCAGATAAGTAAATGCAAAGAAGTGAAATTATTTGCCTGCAGATGAGAGATTGTTGAAGATTTTATTCATCCTTCTTGACTTTCCTCGTTACTTAACTGCCCAGACATAAATGGGTGTTTGACTCTGCTGGTTTGTGCATCTTCCGTCCGTCTGTAGCATGGAAGTCAAATCCCTAATTTCCACCTCAGAGAATCAGATCTGAAGCCTGTCTAAAAAGAATATGCCCCTGTCTGATCTTTACTAGGCCTAAGCACCAGCTGACTCCAAGCTGTTTTCAGGCTTTTAAAGAAAGTCTGAAAAGGTTTTGACATCATCATAATCATGAAATGAGAAATGTCGATGCCCCGAAGCAAGAAGAAAAAAGAAAAATACAGACTGAGTTTTGCTGAGTAAAACAGACGCTGCTGCTGGTGTCCTTTAAGTTGACTATGCAAGATGTAAATCTGCATCCCTTGGACTGAATGCTTGGCCTAAGTGTCAACACACCCCGATTCTTTGCCCTGCAAAGTAATTTGCTTTTTTCTTTTCTGAACTTCCTGCCACTTGTAGATTCCTTGTTTGACCTGAGAAAAACGAAAAATGGAACAACCCTGTACACTTCCACAGGAAAACACTAAAAAGACCTCAGGATTTTCCACCATTGACCACCAGCAGTACTTGTGAAAACAAATGAGTAAACCAGCAATCCCTTACGTGCCAGGACTAAAATCCAATAACCTCAGACCTTCCCAGAGATCTGTTTTTCAGCTGTGCTTGAAATTCAAAATGGAGCAAGCTGAATGAAGTTCCAGAAACAAATGTCACACCTGAACATCCTGACTGACAATGGCACTTGTAGCAGATTGAACACGCTCAAACTTTGGGGTACATTTTGGCGAGTGCTGGAATGGTTTGACAGAGTCTTGCACACGAAGGTTCCAGGTAAAGCAGAACCTAGAACTCCTCTTGAAGCTCCTCTTGCTCACTTGTTTGTGGAAAACATCCCAACAAACTTCTGATATTGAAAAAGAACTCCCAATTCCTCCGGACTGCTCGAGAAAGACTGCACGCACCCATATTTTCTGTATACTTATTTCCATTTTGCATGCTTATTCACAATATTGAATGTCAATGGTACTTTGTTAAAATGATTATTGCACACAGCACGGTTAACTTTTAAATGTAAATTGTATGCAAATATATGCAATGCCATCTTTAATGCAGATGTAGCAAAAAGTTTTTAAGATGTGTAGGGCCTAATTAGGCCCTACATCAAAAACTGCATACAAAAACTTGACTCCAAAGTCTCAGCAAAATAAATCTGAGCTAGAAATCCCAGTTTACACTCCCGAGAAAGCAGGGGGAGTAGCGCTTTCCCTGCGACTTCTGAAAGCTGAAGAAGACAACTCCAATGAGTATTTTGGATGGTCTTTCTTCAGACAAAGCCCTTTCAAGCAAGATGCAGATATAATGGCATGGCTGTTCCATTCTCTTCTATCTCTTAATATTTAGAATGATGAAAGAAAGCCTTTGTTTCTTATCTGGACTATATATATGAAAGTCGGGGGAGGGACAAATTCCTGGGCAATGTAAGGCTCAGCCTAAATAAGGTGGTGGTGGGGGAAAACCAGCATGATTTACCTTTTCTAAGCCAGAGGCTGTTAGGCACTGGCCCTGCCAGTGGGACTTTGATTACTGAATTCATTGGAATAGAAAAGCACTTGCACACAGCACACTCCAGAGACAATAACCAGCCTTAGGGACTTGCATTATTAATACACTGAACTAAGTGAGGCGGTTGACGGCCTGCAGGCACAGATCAGCACACAGCACCGAATGGGATATCCCCCCCATACGCACACAACGCCTGGCTTTTAAACACTTTCATTTCTAAAAAGAGAGGCTGCATTTTTGGGTGCAACTAGAGAATTCCAGAGGGAAAGGACTGCATAGAGCCTGTATATGGACATTTCAAATAAAAAGGAAATCCATCATACACCAGGCCAAAATAAAAGCCAAGGAAGACAGACTTTTTCCAAGAAGGGTACCAGGCTGAGTGCTGACTTGAGGGCAGGCTCAGCATCAGAAAGACCAGAGAAAAATCTGACCACATCCCCTTCCTGGAAAGGAAGCGACTTCAAACTCTGGTTGCTCATGAGCAGCTATGGAAAAGTAATAAGACCCACTCCACCCTCCAGAGGTACTTGGAGAAAAGGACACACAGCTCTCCAGCAAATGCATATCCCCTTTTAAGGAAGGAACTAATACCTTCCCTTCCTGCCTCAGTACGTACAAGCCTAGAGATGTTCCTTGGCCAACTACGAGCCAGGAGTTCTCTCACCCTTTTTCTCCACCCTATCTTCTCTTTTTTAACACACACCTGAAGTTCTCCTTCGACTGGGCTGCTTCGAGGCATCTCCCAGCCCCAGCCCACAGCTGCCCACACCACTGCCTTCTCCCATGCCTGGAATGGGGCTGCAGTAATTTGGATATTCAAGTGGACTATAAAACTGCAGAAAATCTGATGCTGCTTGTTTCCTATCTCTAGTGGCAGCCGCATTTCTTTGAGGAGAGATGCTGCAAATTATTCGCTGTGAAATAGAAAGCTTGCTTTTCATTTTAATGTTGTTCCATTTCAATCGCTGTGTTTCCCTTATATCTATTTTTCCAGCATTAGGAGAAGAAAATCTGAGGCACCACGTCAGCCCAGCCCAAGCCAGACATAACATCCTGCGTGTGCTGCCCAGGGTATTAGAAAAAATGCCTTT
>NW_009942504.1:66421-106736 GCF_000696875.1 Nestor notabilis | reverse complement strand
TTGTGCCAAGCCCCGTCCCCCTCCACTGCCCATGAGCCAGCAGCGCTTTCCAGCAGGCTGCACACTGGAATTCCTCGGCTCTCACATTCCTGCAGACGCAACCATAGTTTACTGCTCTCAGAGCAGGACAGGCTCAGCAAGTGTATTCCATCCCTCCTCCAAACAAACAGGGTGGGGGTTAATAGTGGCCGCAGTCCAATTTTTTCCCAGCTTGAAAAGACACCAGCAAACCCTCTTCAAATCCTGTCTAGGCATTGCATCACCAGCAATGAAGTCAAGCAGCTCACTGCTACATACTGTGCCTCCAGATAAGAGAGTAGCTGGGAAGGCTGCAATTATGAGGTCCCTAGGAACTACGCTAAGGATATCAAGGAAAGCAAAGCTGGCCAAACATTCATTTTAGTAGTGCACGATGCTGACAGAGGAAAGGAGTGAGCAGAGCAGCTTCAGAAAGGAGCCCTTCAGGATGCTGGCACCTCCCGGCGCAGGCACCGCAGCCGCCCGGGCTCCGCGCTGCCGCTGTGCCGCCCATTTGCCGTTCCCGCATTCTTGCCAGCGCTGCAGCGCTGTTCTGAGCCTCCTATTTGAATTAACCAGGCCCAGAGGATAAAACTTTCAAATTAAACACATTCCTGCAGGATTTCAGGCTCATTGTGTATGCACCAAGGAAACATAACATCCTAAAAATAATATGTATACAGAAAGAAAGCACATTTTGCAGGCCTATTAAAGTGGAATATGAATTATAAGCAAGCTCATGGGAGAAGATGTCAGATTCCACGCAAAAAGGAGCTTTTGTAAATAACATCATTCTTTGTAAGCTATCACAATTACCAGCCGTTTAATTTTGCTCACCAACGCCTCTATCATTGGTCAAATTGTCCACTTTCCTCCCCTAGTGAACTGTAAAGCCCCAGATTTTACAGACTTCAAGCTAACAGCTGTATAGATTCCTAATCACGAGCTAGAACTCAATTTATATTCATTTCTGTAGGTGCTATTTCATGTTTGCTGTTTAGATATGTATCTCACCAAGCTGCCATCATGAGAGTACAATATTCAGAAAATGTTAAAGCTTTTGGTAAGATTTAATCAGTGTCAATGCTCCAAGTTTGTGTGTACTGAATCTTAACACTGACGCGCTCATCACATTAACAATATTCAAATATTACACTATTGCTCAGTAGGGACTCAGACTACTCAGTGAAGGTAACATCTGTTTAATATAGAATATCACAGCAAAAACTTCAGCATTTTTTGTGGGGTGCAGACTTTTAGACACAGACTCACAGGGTCCTGGTATTTCAGATTACTAAATATGACAGAATATTTAAGGGCTTTGCACATTAAGCCGAATGAAAAATTCAAAACCCCTCACTGGAATTAGTAATTTAGCCCCAAGCTCATCAGAGATGTTATTCCAGTAGAATCAAAGTCTTCCAGTTGGCCCTCAGCTTAATTTCACTGATTAAAAAATATTAATACAAGTCAGATTGCTTTGCTACTGTCCCTTTACAAGATAGCACAGAGAAACTAGAATCCAAAAATAACATTGTTTTGAGCATCTGAGAAGCACTTACTCCTCTTGTCACTTATATTAATTTGTGTAACATATATGTTAATGTGTATATATATATATGCCTAATATGGGAAGATGGGGAATGGGAAGCTCTTAATCGTTAGAGCTCTTATTTGAGAAAATCAGGTTCCTACTCACTGCTCTGTCAAGACCAGCTTTCTCTTACAAGTTACCCCTCCAGGAAGAGCAAGTCAGGAGTTCAAGCTTAGGCACTTACACCAGTGGCCTAATTTTCCAAAACATCAGATAATTCAGGATACACAATCAACTCCTCAAAACCTCAGAGTGAAATTCAGATCACTTCTGGTGCTTCTGTTGTTTCTCCCTACATTTTGAAGGTATTAAAATGTATCACTCTATGTACAAGAAACATTCCTACTGCAAGACAAATAACAGTCATGAAGTAAAATAAGTAAATGTAATATTCTAATGTCGATATGTGAAAACCAGCATAATTCTGTTCCCAAATGTAGCCGTCTTTTCCCAAAGCTCATTGTTTCACTCAATCTGTGTTTAAAGGGCTTTACGAGGGATGGCCTACAGCGGACTGCAGTTCCTCCCCCAAGACTCAGAGCTACCCATGTCACTGACTTCAGGGGTGCTGCCTAAAATAAACCCGAGTTACGCATTTCAGACAGCAGAAGGACGAGAGATGTTACATCACACTAAAAGTACACTGGGGTAAAAAACCACCAACACAGAGAGATGGGGAAGCTCGGGAGAGAGGTGGAGTAGGGTCACTCACAGGGTGAGTTTCTTTTTGGAACGTGTCATCCTTTCAGCCCCAGGAGTCAGCAGAAACAGACCCAGAGTGAAAGACACATGCAAACCCTTAACAGAGACCCCAAACATACCCTCGGCTGCATGCAGTGAGTTATTCACACTGGAGCTGTACACATGTGAATAAAGTCTCTCTAACCACAGTTAATAATCAACATTTTTGTCTTTCTCTCAAGAATTATAATATCTTTTCCAGATGTTTAAACCTGGGCATTGGGTTGATTTGACTGGTTTTCAGCTTTGGCCAGAACCACCACTTCTCCATTGACACATAGCTACAGGAAGGGAATTATTATCTGACACGCTGCTTCCAAATTTTTCTCTTTACCTTATGCAGTATCCTTTTTGTCCCCAGAAAGATATAAATGGACTGCTTCAGGTATACAGGTTCTCAGGCTTCAAGTATCTCATACCCAAGAAGAATCATTAACTAAAATAGTAATTAGGGAAATACATATCTCTAACTGTAGAATCCAGACAAGCATCTCTACAGTGTTTCCTATCTTTGCCAAGTGCACATAACCCTTTATAAACTAGCAAAAATAAGAAACAGAAAAGAATCTAAAGCAAATCCTACAGCAACACCCAAGAATCAAACGCTTTCAGCTTTTCCGTATCTAAAGCTTGGCAATACTGAATCTGTCAATAGACAACAGAAGCATTTAATATGCTCTGCATCTCATCAACCTTGGACTAACAATATTGCATTCTCTCAAAGAACTTGATGCCCTTGAAATCAAAGCAAAACGCTATTTAGAAGAATCACCACGTGTTACAGCACTGTCTGCAAGGAGGACCCAGCAACACAATTCAGTGCCTCCTCCCCAGGGGCTGAGAAAACAAAACCCAAGCAGAGGCATTGCCTAACAAGACACCTTTTCTACAAGCACCTATACTTGACTGCAGGACAAGACAAACAGAAGGGCATTTTCTGAGCCTAACGAGTGAGTTCTAGTGACAACTCATCATATATAAATAAACACAACACACAGTCAGTGTGGTATAAGCCCACAAAGCAAGCCTTGCAATTAGCCCATTTATATCTAAATGCTGAGCACACTTGGCATACATTAAGAAAATGTAACACCTCATACCAGAGGTGCTTGATCTTCACAGGCAGACCTCAGCTGTCTGATCCGAGGTACGGCACACTGATGGGCTGGCGTAAAACAGGGCAACATCTGCCCCAGAACAGGTTTTTGCACACCAAGTCAGTCAGGGCTGACCTGCAGGCACCATGCCACAGGGTCTTTCCTCCAGAAATGAGAAACTTCTGGAACACAATATATTCACAGAATCCCAGACTGGTTTGGGTTGGAAGGGACCTTAAAGCTCATCCAGTTCCAACCCCCTGCCATGGGCAGGGACACCTTCCCCTAGAGCAGGTTGCTCCAAGCCCCTGTGTCCAACCTGGCCTTGAACACTGCCAGGGATGGGGCAGCCACAGCTTCTCTGGGCACCCTGTGCCAGCGCCTCAGCACCCTCACAGGGAACAACTTCTGCCTAACATCTAAATCTCCTGTCTTTCAGTTTAAACCTATACTGCACTACTGTATCTTTCGGTTAGAGGCAGCCTGTCAATTTTATTTCTCTAAGCAATGTATTGTTTTGATGTTGATATCTGTACCCTTATTGTGCACTTTTCCATGCGTGCCCAAACCAGCATTTTCTTCATGTTCTTGCCGAGAACTGGTGTGCGCACCCATGTGTACGTGCATGTGTTTGTGCACAACCTGAGAGGAGATGCAAGGGTTTGGAGCATGGGGCAGCAGGGAGACAGAATTTGAATTGCAAAGTGTTACACAACCTTGCTGCCAATGCCTGGCTTTGTTTTTTAACTCAAGGATCCAAAATTATCACACACCAGCTAATACCTGTAACTGATGGGTAACTTAAGGACACATAAGAAAACATGAATTCTAATAGCAATCACATAGATGAGCTTGAATATACACAAATCACAAAAAGAAGATCCTGAATAACAAATCAATTCTCTTTCTTAAAGGGAGATCTTTAATACTTATGGTTTGAGTAAATAACTGGAGCAACAGTAAAGCTGGAAAGCTGTAATTCTATCCACAATTTACAGCAGATTTTGGACTGATGTCGCTGAGTTGTCCACATAGTCCTGCAACCACAAAACAGACCTTTACTGGTTACTTGGCTCAAGAAATATAATCCACACCTCAATACAAAATTTATCAGCTCCCAAGGTCAGACTCGGGATTTTCTTTTGAGCAGTTTCTGTCTTCCAAATCTCACAAAGCTGTGAACATAACTTAGCATAGCTGCATTCTTCCTGCTCTATGTCCTTTAGTCCTAAAGCAAGAGCTCCAGTGTGTGAAACCAGAGAAGAGGAAAACAAAAAAGACAACCAACCAACCAACCCCAAACCAACCAAACAAAACCCCCGCAAAAAAACAAGCTCAAGCATTTCTTTGGCATTTCCCTTTGCTGGCAAGAAAGAAATTCAAGCCAAAAGGAGCACCTGTATTTGAAGTTAATATTGCACCAGAATGTATGAAAACACCAGTGCAGAAAAGTACAATGCCTAGATTACTAAAGAAAATTGATTATTTATGGGATACAACAGCAAGAAAAGATTTTCTTTATTCTCAGTGCTTAGTGAGCACTGCTGGCAGCCTTCCCCCTTTCCCCTCAGTCTTTCCTAGTAAGCTCGCCTGCATACTTACTGCATCTGCTTCTCATTTAATGACCATTGTTTTGGTCTGTCAGAAGAACTACAAGTATCCAAATCTGCAAGATTAGGCAAATATTTTGACAACGTTGTGTGTCTCATTTTCTTGGAGAGAAAGAAGAAAGAGGATTTTCACTTTTCACATAACTTCACTGGAGCTCTTAATCAAAATGCTGCAGAGAATCAAATAGCAGATTGAACATACTTCTAGTGACAAAATAAAGCATGCCATTTTGTTTCCGAGAGCTTGCCAATTCTCTGCACATTGCTATCACAAGAACTCAAACACAGGACTTCAAAATATCATTCACATCACATGGCAGCTGTTTCTAAGCTGAGAAACCAACAAACCCAAGGAGCAGTAAATGACAACTAAATGGTGATGTGGGCTATCAGGAGGCTGTAAGGGGGGCAAAATACAACAGAAAAAAAAAGGGGGAAAGAAAAAAGAACAGTCCCAACTCTAGGTTTTTACCTCAAAAGTGCTGACTGTCCTCTGCATTGAGGCTTTTGTTTGACTTGCTGCAATAGCAAATGCTTATAAAAGGTAAATTCATATCAGATGCTAAACCTCAAGTCTCACTCCGAAGGACTCTGTATACATCTTAAAGGTAAATACAACCAACCCCAAGAAATCATGATGGGCTGTAAATCAGTGCTGCAATCAAGCAGTTATTTATCACAATCAAGCACTAATTTATCACTAGAGGATGGAGACTCTAGAAAGTAAATCAAGAAGCCAACAGTAGCGGTAGTTTGGCAGTGAAGGAGAGCTCACTTAATACACTCAATTTCTAAGCAAGAATGTGACTGCTCTGAACAGGGTTAAAAAGCAAGGCTACAAGTTTTATGAGGACTTGGTGTCTCACAAACCTTACTGACATTGCTTTCAGCTTTTTGAGGGCTGCTTCACTCCTGTGTCCTACTTCTTTCATAGCTCTGAGTTTAGGCCAGCTGCAACGCAGTTAAGTTAAGCATCAGAAATGGCAAATAAAGGGAATTCCTCTGCGTTGTTGCCTATTTGTAGGCTACTTGCTATGCTGTCAGGGAAAAGAAACCGTTTAAACAAGGTAACCTCGTGGCCTCTGTAAGAAACATCCCATTAAGGACCCAAGCACAAAAGTAAATTTGTTAAGCTATGAGTTTGCCTCTACTTTCAGCCCAAAGAGCTCATCTGGGGAATTAGGAATAAGCAGAAGAGGTCTTTTTCACGCAGAATTTCAGAACCACCTCTGGTCAGCCCTTAAGTCCCCCTCCTCCTCTTCTGGCAGGTAAAGAATTATTGACTGTAACGAGATTGCTTAATTTGGTACTTCCCACATTTTCTGAATCAACTGACAGATATTTTAGACTTACAAGAAAAAAACTTCTTTGATCTGAACACTTTGTATCTCTTAGCAGACGGGGCCAGCTATACAAGAATTCCATACAACTTCCTTCTGCACTTCTTTCTTTTACGCCTTCATTACAACAGAGCTTTGAATTAAAAGCCAAAGCCCGTGGAAAGCAGAAATCACTCGAGAAAAAAAATAACTGTATTTTTCACCTTGGATTGTTGGTAACATCTCAGCATCTACCCAGGAAGCACAAACTGACTACAACACCTGACAACCACGAGCTCTAGCTCCAGCAAGAGCTTGAGAGCAATCCCAGAGGGGACAAAGACGTCACTGTCATCAGCCAGTCAGGCCTTGGCTCCACCAGCCACACTTCCACCACACCTCCTCCGGGGAATGGTCAGGTCAAGAGAGACTGTTTTGGCATTTAGAAACAATATCCATACCTAGCCTCTGCTATGCCAGGCCCCAAAATGTTGGAATTCCCATTCCATATGCATTCCTATGCACGTCACAGACAGAAATTTGGACAGGTCTGCAGCAACTCTCAACACCTACGAACAGAAACCAAAGTCTTCTGACCAACAGTGATAACCTTACAGCTTCAGAAATGGTGTAGGTGTTCAGGCAGCCTGGAGGAGCCAGGCCTGCTGGAGCAGCTGGAGAGGTTTTACCACTCACAGCAACGCTCACTTTCCTTCGTGCTGTGTGGCCAACAGCACAACCACCACCACCGGTTACCTACAGCCTCACAGTATATAGGCTGGGGTTTTGTCACCAGGTTTTTTGTTTGGTGGTGGGGTTATGTGTGTGTGTGGGGGGGGGTTGTGCGTGTAAGTTTGTTTCTGTTTTTTACAGTGATTAACAAAGGGTCTTTGGGTTTGTTTGCACCTTCCTCTCACATGTGATGATAGTTTTTTCATGGTGACAGGTCACATAAGTAGACGTAGCAGACCTAAAGTCTTTTCTTATCTCAGACCTCCCTTCCTTACCTTCCCTTAACTTTTACTGATATCACTGAGTCGCCACAATGTGAGACCAGAAAGGTTAGAGATGATCCAGTCTCCGACCTGGCTCACCCTTTCTTTCACACCATGCCTTTCTGCTACTATAGTACAGACAGAATGATCCAAAAAATCAAACCTGACCTCTTCCAATACAAACACTCCTCCTGTTTGGCTAGCTTCCCTGCAAAACAAGTACTTCTCTGGTTTCACTGAATCCTGCATCACCGTCATGCTTGTCTTTTAACTGCATTTGACTCTTATCTGTCCATGTCCATGATTTTTTGCCCAGGATTTTAATTTCTTCATCTCTGGCAAGCATAAACAATCTTTCCCTTCCTTTCAATTTGACACATCAACAACGTCACCCTCCTTTTCCACCAAAGATAAAGGACATGTCAAAGTTCTTTTCTTTCTCCAGTACATCCCTTTTTCCCCACTGCAGTTCTTGAACGTGGTATCTTTCTAGTACCCCTCATCCTTCCTTTCTGCCTACTCCTATGCCTCCCTCTCATCTTCTCTTTTGACTCTATTCCAAGACAGGTCAAGCCTTAAATCTTTTCCATATCAGAAACACTGACCTAACTCACTACCATCCTCTTAAGAACCTCATTAAGTTCATAGATGCTTGGTTTAATCCTACATTTTTCTCAAGAAGTGGAATTGGAAGCAAATAACCAACAAAATCCGAGCATAAGAACACATTTGGTAAAATCTAAGATCTTTCAGAGCCTATACATATAATTACCAGCTGAAGTTTTTAAAGTGCAAGCTAGAACAGCTTTTCTGGTATCAGCAATCACATACTGACCTTTTGCATCAACCTCTCTCTCAATTTCAACATGAATGTAATTTGCACTTGTCTACAAGGCCTAACCGCAGTCACGGAGTTTCCCACTGATGACTGGCAGAGGAGCTGCACTGCTGTGAGCATACCCCACTATCTCACTGACATCGCACAGGTCCAGCACGTGGGAGGAGCGGCCCAGCATCCTGGTTGATGAACAAAAGAGAGCAGCATACCCAAAGCAAAAAGAGTTTGCCAAAAGCACTGTATTTTCTCCGGGGCCTTCTCATCTACCAAGGAGGACACAACTGATGTTAGCACAGATGACTCAGTTTTGCAGAACAATCCCCAGTTACAAGTCCACAAGACTCCACACACACGGTACTTTTCAGCTCAGAAAACAGCATGAAGACACCCCAAAAATCAAAATTCCAAGAAGGCCCAGAGGTAGAAAGGACTTGTCAGAGTACCTGAGAAGACAGGCAGCAAATTAGCAGATGTTCAAGGTCCTTTCTTCAAATAAAGGAGGCAACGTGTACAATGTTTAGCTCACATTTGCTTTCACAGAGATAGTTTAGAACAGTTTAACTTCAGGTTCCCTTTGTCATATGCCACAATGTTAACCTGTGATATCACCCATTCAAACTGCAACTGTTCAAATTCCAGCAGTTTTCCTCAAAACTGGCATTTTTACAGGGACTGCACATCAAGAGAATTGATTCTTGGAGGCCCATTTATGGTAGTGATACCCATGGAAAAGCAAAGAAAAAAGTAAAGGTAAAATCTACTTTTCAGCTCTGAGCTGCAGGACTTAAGAAGTCTTTATGCACTCAGCTGCTGAAAACTTGTTACAGAAGTAGAATCTGGAAGGATCCATGGAGAGGTGATTGTCATGACAGTTTGTTGGTGTCCTTCCTATTGGAATCAGATTTAGCTGAACTTACACCTCAGAGAACGCAAAGCAAGAACCACCAAATTCAGCACAGGTACCAACACTGAATTTATGAAGTTGCTTGTGTGAGCAATTCTGCATCCCAAGTGAGAACAATTCCTGGCACCACCCAAGCAAATTTTTCACTCTAAGAACTTCTCGTAGCTGAGTTTTGCTACGTGCTGCACAAATTTTTAATGCAAAAAGCAGGAGCAGATGGTGTACCTAAACCTGACCTCCCCACAGAAAGAATGAAAAGAAGAAAGCTTGCCCTCAGTGCTGTCCTCACCTCCTCCATGCTGCACCAGTGAGAGAGAGGATGTCTGGCTGGGGTTGGTGTTGCCTGTCTTCTTCACATCACATTGACTGTCAAGACGAAACCAGCATTTCTAAAGCAAATGCTTCTCTTTCCAGCAGGATTAATGCTATGAAGGTTTAACTTTAGGCCGTCTAGTCAGATCCAGAAAATCTATTCTCCTGAGTCTGTTTCTCAACTTCTTACTTCAAGAGCACCTTAGAGCAAGCAGCTCAGGCACTGTAACTCTTCCGTTGTTCATAATGAGCATAGAAGCAAAAGACAACCTGGAGCTTTCATGTTCATTTTCCCACTGACCTGTGGCGATATATTTTGGCCAGGTTGCTTTGTGAATGTAATCTAAAGGGGAAATAAAGCAAAGAAATACAAGGCACACCAACAGAGGTTAGCACGGATCAATACAGTTATGTACACGTACTCACCAGCACACATAGAAGTATGTACCTAGAAGGAAAATCAGGCTAGAAGTGGTACGTAAGAGGGAAATGGACAGATCCCAGAAAGAAAAAACACTGAGAGAAGACATCTCAAACCAACCCAACACCCAGCACAGCCAAGGGACATGCACAGGGATGAGCTTTGCTCTTCTTTTTCTGCTAAGGACGCCTTTATTGTCACTCGGGGATTTTTTAAAGCTCCTTTTCTGCCTGCAAAAGTCTCCAGTGCATCCCAGCCAGGGAGCCAAACCTGCTGGAGAAGAAGGGGCTACTGGTCTGCACGGCTTCAGAACTTCTCCAGTCCCAGGCTGTGGGTGAGTCTGACATCAATCCCTTTCAACAACTTAACTCTTGCCTGTGTGGGAAACCCACGGCATTATTTTAAGCAAAGACCCAAGATTATGCTGGTGCTTTCTTGCAATATTTATCATAGAGCCAGGAATGGGACCGAACCCAGGGCAGATGCAAATGTGTCCATCTTAAACACTAACTCCCTAAATCTATCCTAAGATCGCCACCGTTGTCCACTGTCTCAGCGTAAATGTACCTGTTACAATCAAGGTTTTTCTTCACAGTGGAAGCAAACCGGACATTTATGCAATATTCTGACAACAGGAGCCCTTGGAAAAACAGTAATTTTCATTTCCTGATAGAGGCAAGTCACCCCCAGTGCCCTATGTTTAATTCACAGCTCTAAGGTCTATTTTACCAGACTATACTGATTTTCTAGGAGTATTTTGATGAGGGGATCCTGGAAGAGACTTCTATTTTGCTTTTGATAAGTGACCAGAATGGGTTTCAAGCTACATTAATGACAATAATAATAATACTACCACCACTACACTCTCTCATCGCACCTTCCCTTACAAATGAAACTGAACCCACGCTTTATGTTCAAATCTTTTACATAACTGTGGCATTGCGCTTGAAAACTCCTCATTGCAGCAGTTAAGTATGAATACAACTGATACACAACATGCTTAAGTGGGGACAGTTGTTCTTTTAAATCATAACATCTAAATCATAACAAGTACTGCATATTTAAACCCACACTCCATTCGTAGACACATGCCTAGCGCTCCAGTTAAAATCACTGCTGACAAATCAGTGTGCCTGAGCACGCACGTTGGTTTAGAGAAGTGAATTGACACATCACAGTTCAATGAGTTTACTTTAAAAATGGGCACTCATCAATTGCTATGAATGTTCCGAGTCCTCTGGACTAAAAACATTTCAATTGATAAAGAAACCCAAAGTAAACTTGACTTAGATCCAGCTACCTCTCTCATACAGTCCATCCTCCACTTTGATTTCTACCCAGTGAGAAAATTAATACAGAAACCATCATATACCTTTTAAATGGAGTTCCCCCAACTAGTTTAATAAATAAACATTTAGAGAAGCCCCAGTTCAACAATACCTTCAACTGATACTCAACTTTTGAGCACAAGGTTTATAGCCCTATTCTTCATCTCTCTAGTGAAAACACTTAAGCAGGTACTTAAAACATAAGCACCTACTATAAAATGCTTTATTTAAACTCTGGATTATACACTGGATTTCCTGGAATAAATTCCAAAAGGCTGAAGCAGACCTTCACAGGGGATCAGTAACTCGACAGGAAGATTAAGGCACGTGCCTGGTAAAACAGCATTTCAAGAAGCTTTGGAATCGTCGTTTCCATTTTTTTTCCCCAAGTAAGCAAAACCTTGAGGTTTTCACCTGTACTGCCTCAGCAGAAGCAGGCCGGCTTTCCTGGGACAGCTCTAACTTGCATAAGCCTAAGCATACATGCCTGTCTCCTGCCTTACAACCGAATGCACTGATTAGAGTGTTAAGAGTGTGTTCTAAAAGACCAGGACATCACGTCTTTGAGACAGGAATTATTTCAAACTATAATCAGAACCTCAGCTGCTACCGATGTGGTTTAACCTGGGCAGTACACCAGGGTGGCTATGCCACCTAGTGATACTTGTCATGTACTGTTCTCAGCCCAAAGCAGGAGGAAGGAAAAGGGGAAGCTGGAATAGTCAGGCCTCAGCAGAAGTCAAAGCAAAACCATTGACTTGCTACACAGCAGTTTATCGCATTCACTGAACAGCAAGCAGCAAAACAGTGGAAAGAGCAGGCAGCAGCCCCGCTCCTCCAGCCTTTGCAGCCACAGAAACAGCCTTTGAGTGTCACGGGAACCAGGCAGGAGGGCACAGGGGGGATATCAAGACAGGTAGGTACACAGGGCAAATAGCAATCAAACAGAACCAAGGCAGGATCAAGCCAACATCACCAGGGGACTATCGTCAGCTACTTCAGAGGGCGGATATTAACTCATCAAGTATTTATGACTTGATTTATTCTCCTTACACACTGCAGTTTCAATCTCTTACCAAAAAAGGTACTTTGTGTGAATTAAAGAAATCCTCTGAGTTGGAGAATAGAGCCCACCAAAACCTCCATCTTTGTTAAGAAAATACCAGTATATTCAGTAGTTTCTTTTGTCCAAAAAGAGACTAAATGAGCCTACAAGGAAACGTAGAGCAATAACCTTATTAAGGACCAAGTAACACAAAATCTGGCAAAATCCATGATTTCTCATCTAAATCACAGAGTGCTCTGTCTGCAGCAGGACCACAGGAGTTTAGCACAGGACACACCGCACCGTGGCAACATAAACCTGAGCACTGCCCAAATCACTCTTACCCATAACTGAAGCAAGAGCTGACAATTTCTAAGGAAGGAGACTAAGGTCACAGAAGTCTGAAAAAAAAGAGCTGGCAATCACTTAAAATCTAATTAATTGAAGTAACAGTATTCCAGTGGCGTCACATGTGCTAGCCAGCCAGGCACCTTCTGCCCAGGCTGCACACCTCTGCCCCAAGTACACGTTCAATTCAGGAGCTCCCAGCTTTTCCCAACAGCATGTGAGTTCCCCTATGCAAACATCCACACACCACCTTAATAAGCAATTGTCTGGCAAAACGACAGGATATGGCAATCTCTGACAACAAGGTAGTGGGGAAAATAAAATACATAAACCAGGAACAGAAAGAGAAGGCTCAGGGAAGACCTTCTAACAGCCTTCTGGTATTTAAAGGGGGCCTGCAAGAAAGCTGAAAGGGCTTTTGACAAGGGCAGGTAGGGACAGGACAAGGGGAATGGCTTTAACCTGCCAGAGGGGAGATTGAGATGAGCTCTTCCCTGTGAGGGTGCTGAGGCGCTGGCACAGGGTGCCCAGAGAAGCTGTGGCTGCCCCATCCCTGGCAGTGTTCAAGGGCAGGTTGGACACAGGGGCTTGGAGCAACCTGCTCTAGTGGAAGGTGTCCCTGCCCGGGGCAGGGGTTGGAACTGGACGAGCTTTAAGGTCCCTTCCAACCCAAACCATTCCAAGATTTTACTAAAGTCTCTTCCTGGCTAGTAACATCAGGCACTTCTGGGTTTCCAGCTGCTCAGAATTGCTCTTGGTATGCTCTTTGTCTGTTTCTTCTGCTTGGTACCTTCTGAAAACCTCCTGCAGCTCCTACCAGCACCAGGACTGCCTCTTCTCCCTGCTGACTGCACGTCACTGCTGCTCAGCTAAGGGCCCTACTGCGCAACTCACAAGTTCTGCTAATACAGAGGCTCCTCACACTCGCTGCCTTTCTGTTTGCACAGCTATGAACTAAGTTTATATTGGTACAATTAGTGTTCAGACACTGCTAAAAGACAGCGGTTATCACATGTACCACAATAAAAGTGACAGGTTGGACCACGATGTCTAAGAGTTAGAGCTTAACAGAGTTTATTACCCCTCAGCCAAACAGTAAAACAGCAACGAGCTGCTGTGATACATTCTAACACACTCCTATAAAACCTACATCCAATTATTAGAAGTGGCAAGAAAAGGCTCTTTAAATGGCCTCATTATCACTTAGTGTACACAGCGACTGTTACAGTTTGAACAGTAAAATGAACTCCTTTGTTAAATTACTTCTAACTCTTGACTAGGTGGATTTTAAATAGCACTCAACAGTAAAGTGAAGACAAAACCAAGCAGCTGAATGGAGCAGTTAGTCCTTGTCCCGGGGCTATCAATCAGTAGACTAAAATTGATTGATAAGGGGATGACCGGCATCTGGGACATCCTGTAACACACTGGATTTAGCCATGTTAACTCACAGGCATGGAGTGCCAAGTGGCTGGGCAGCTCAGCTCCGTGTCAGGTACACCCAAGGCACTTGGGTGCCTGTGTCCCCACTCCTCCCAGCAACTTGGACACTCCAACATCACTGCAGAAAGCTGAACGTTGGAGCCTAAGCTGCTCTGCTGCTTCCAGCTTTCTTCCATACACCCTTTTCTCTTCTGCTCAGCAGCAATCCAATTTTTAATTTCAGTTCTGCCTCAATTACAGCCCTTCTTGAAGTTGACCATGATGTCCTAATTGTCTTTTGTGCCCTCAGCTTTCACACACCAATTAGATATGAAGTGCTCCCCAGCTGCACCTTCAGTTCCCACACAATTAGGGGATGCACAGAAAAGCAGAGCTGCCCGGTGGCAGAGACATTTCCTGTGTTAGAGCAGTAGGAAACACGGCACATCCTTAAGAACACAGCTTGACAAAGCTTGTAATCCCAGCCTCCGCTTCGCCACAAGCGCGAGGATGCTCGAGTGAGCTACCTGACCTCTCACTGCTCACTCGGAGAAAGGATTTTTGGGGGTGGAGGGCACCGAGCTCTGTAAACAACTAAATAGCGTGTCCAAGTTACGCTGGGAGGAGGAGGAGAAGGGGGGGGGGGGAAGATTGCCTTCTCCTAAGTGCCCTTGCTGAGCCTGAAGATTTCATTGTACTAAAAGAAGACACAAATTACAACAAATTACTTGGCAATTGTTTAAAAAACCCCAAACCAAAGCAAGCAATTTAAACTATAACCTGTATCTCCCGTTCCTCCAGCATCTGTCCATTCAGAGATCTTCCAAATGCCCTATTTAGGGCAGGACTGATAAACAAGTATTTTTCTTCAATTTAAAGAATCTTTTAGAGCAACCTATTTCTTTCTCAAACTAATGTCTAACATCCAGTACATTTATCCTTCCCCAATGAAATCTACTGCACCCACAAGGAAATTAAAGCCCCTGTTTACTGCAAGCATATAGCATTGCTCCAAAACACAGGTTCTGAAGGGGAGGAAAAGAACCAAGAAAAACAATGCTTCATAAAAATTTTACCCAGGGGTTTGTAATGACTCCACAAATCCTTCCAGGAATCAATCCTAAACCCCAGAAATCTGAACAGATATTTAGAATTATCCTTACCCTTACACCATCTTCCACAAAAGGTTTGTATAGAAGTGTTTCTCTCCCTTTACGTTTTCTTTTGACAAGACTAATACAGGCCAAATTAGGGCCTCATGTAGAAATGGGTAAAGGTATTGCTGGTAGATGTAGCACTATTTAAAGCATCTATAGCAGTTCCTGATTTTCTTTCTCCATCAGGAGTGGAGGTTATGCACCCACAATCACTCCATGCACACAGTTATTGGGCACTTGTGTAGCTGCAGCAGAAACTCAGAAGCAGCCCCTTCTCGCATCGTTTTAAAACCATTCTAGGTGCATCCTTGAAAAGGCATTGGCTTTAATGGTATAAAATTCAACAAGACTTGAAATTAACCTTTTAGTGAATCTTTCACATTCAATGTGAAATAACAGAGCAGGTTGTGATGTGACATTTTTGTAGGTGAAAACATCAAAGGCAGCCCTGCCGCAGACTGATCTACCTTTGAACACCCAAGGGTAGCTGAGACTGCCAAGTCTCTGTAGACTAGACAGGGAGAAAGAAAAAAGGAAGAGAAAGAGATCTAAGATATTCCGCTATTTAAGGTGAAGTCATTCTAACTAGGATTTAATTCAATCTTTTACACTTTGTTACTGCTGGAGGTTTTTTAATACACAGTCAAAAGAGAAAATCAGGATAAAAGGAAAAGAATATTATTTCTGACTGTCAGGCCATAATAAGGCATAAATAGATGAAAATTTAACTGGCACCACTTATTCTTTCCTTCCTCTTTAGCATTCATGCCTTAGGAATTCCTTTCTACTGGAGTTATGCAATAAACAAACCAAAAAGAGAAAAAGCAGTATCAGCCTTTGAAAAGGCTACACAAAAAGGTAAGTACCTGTCTAACAACTCAGCAACATCTGAATTGATGGACACCAACTACTCTTGCCCTTCTTCCCAAGGCACGTGTACCGAATGCTCTCCCAGTGTTCTGGCTGGGGTCCTGATGGAGTTACTGAGTCTCTCTTGAAAGCTCTCCTAATAAGATCTCATCCTGACCCCTGGTCCAGGCACAAGAAGAAACGCCAGCCCGGTTTCTGGCTTGCAGCTACTTCCATGCTACAGGACACCTCTAGTGCCTCTGGCCATACCAAGCCCTTGATCCAGGGAGCTGTGACCAGTGAACTCATGAGCAATTCAAACATACTGTCATCAAAATGTTACACTATTGGATCCTACAAGGTTCCAAAGCACCAAGTGCACTAGGAAAATAAACTGTTTCTTTAATAACTCCTTTTTACTCAGACTCAGAGAGGTCACCACTACACACCACAAACATAAGAAAATCTGCTTTTTCTTCTCTGGGATAATGCTGCTAAAGACTTTGATTTCCCCCCTTCTCAAGTGCTTTCAATATCGTCTTAAGTAAGTACCAGTGAATGCTGAAGTGAGAATACCAATGCCCAGTGAGATTGAGCAATCTTTAATAACTCCTTTTTACTCAGACTCAGAGAGGTCACCACTACACACCACAAACATAAGAAAATCTGCTTTTTCTTCTCTGGGATAATGCTGCTAAAGACTTTGATTTCCCCCCTTCTCAAGTGCTTTCAATATCGTCTTAAGTAAGTACCAGTGAATGCTGAAGTGAGAATACCAATGCCCAGTGAGATTGAGCAAGTTGTTACCAAACCAAACTATGCAACCCAGTCCCTCCTGCACAAGCATTCTGGTTTGGGTGCTAGAGCTGGTGTTCGGCTCTTTGCTTTTCTGCTGCAACTACATCAGAAACCAGGGCAGCCAGCTAAGAGACACCCTGACCTGGTACTCCTGGCTCTGCTCGAGAACTACAGCAGAGGAATCTGGGGCCATCTGCATCATCTTTCTGCAACAAGCAATGGAAACTGAGACAGAAAGAGGTTGGATTTGCCAGGAACAGCACCTGTCTGGGAAGTTAGCACCTCTTTCTTCTAATGACTCCAGTGCTTTATTTAAGGAAATGGGCTATGGCAAAAGGTTACCCTAGGCCAAGGAAAGAAATAAAGAAAACCAAAATCACAGCCAGAACAGGTTGAAAAGAAGCTCAGAATATCCACAGCAGACTGTACAGGCAAGTGGGAGAGAACAAAATGTGACACCCAACTTTTGAAGTTGAAATGACCACATCAAGTTTATAAACCCCTACCCTCTAACAGGCAGCAGGCTCCCTAAGGAACCAGTAGTCAACAACAAGGCAGGGAGCAGCCCCAAATTTTACTCTAGGGTTGGGGTCACAGACTGACTTTCTGAACAGCCGGGGTCTGCACATGGGCACCAAGGAAACGACAGTCCGCATTTATCACAGGAACACATGGGATCCGGAAGGGAGAGGGACTGACAACAGACAGGAACAAGATCAGGACCTAACAGACAAACGACTTCTGTGCCAATATACAAACCCAGCCTCAGAGAGACAGTGGAATTTGCAGCTTACATATACTGATGGCATTCTTATGGCTTTCTAAGGATGTGAAAGAACATGCCTGAAAATGGAGGTGGGAAGGGAGGGGAGAGCTTGCTGCTGCTTTCAAGTTATGCACAACTTCTTCACACAGAATAATCCTAGATCAACCATGCCTGAACCTCCTTAATGAAACAGTGTATTATGCAGCCTGCCAGAAGCCTTCACCAGGAGCAATCCCTCACCTCCTTCCAGAGCATGTGAAATTAAGTGAACCACTTGAAAAAGTAAAGAGCTCTTAGATGGCCTCTTTCCTGAATCAGCTTCAATCTATTTGAACTTACCTTCAAAAAGATCCTGAGATCTCACATAATGGGGAAAACTATATATAAGATACAATGTCTTATGGTTCTTTCACAGTCACTAAGAGACAGAGGAAGACAGACAACTTGGAAGTGAGCTGAGATATAAAGCCTTACATGAAGTTGCTAATTCTCACCCCGCTTCCTCCCACACATTGTGGTATCTTGACCTTGATTTCATCTCTATCAATGATAACTTCAGTGCAGCAAAGATTTTCCTGATGATCATTTTTCTCAGTCTCTGGTGCCCCAGCAGACAGGAGGCATGGTTTAATGCATTAAAAATTTGAACAGTTAAGTTTAAGATCAAAATTGTTACTTTTCATCCTACTTCAACACAGAGTTGATATTTCTGAAAAAGTTTTAAGTTGAAATGTTCACTGATGCACCTGTGAAGCACTCACTGAAATGCCAGCCAAGGTTCCTAACCTTCCACACTAGTTCTGCCTCTTCTTATTGCACAACTGAATTGTAACTTTATCTGCTCCTCAGAACTGCTGTTTCAGCTTTCCTCTCTGTAGGAAGAGCTACGATGGAAAAAAACCCACCCAAAACACAGCAAGCAAGAGAATATAGAAGTCTGTGATTCAAGCTGTATTTTCAATGAGTCAAAAATACAGCAGCACAGCACACCGCAGCGTCAACGATTCACGAGAGCAGGGTGCTATGATCAAGGATGGAAATGTTTGTGATGTTCTGCTATCTCTTCCTATCGCTCTTTGAGTCTGGGCTGTTGTTATATGTCAACTGCACTGTTAAATTCTAAGAGAAAGGGAAATACACGGCCAGTTAATGTGGCCCAGACCTGAGCTTAAAAGGAACTGCTGGGTCCTTGGGCATGGGGATGCCCCAGGTCCTGCTGAGGAACCTGCTGTTTCTATTGCAGGCTAGAGACTGTAACACAGAACACAAACAGTCGATTCAGCTTCCTGAGGGTTTTTTACAGCTAGGGACACCAACCTGACAAAGCACAACCCTCAGCAACATCCTACGGCCTAAGATGCATTTGCTTCTGCAAGTGTGTCCGAAGAGGTGTCGTGGTTCAACAAAATGACTAATAGCTAGTAAATTATTTCAGCAGCCAAATTCCTCCTGTTCTTCTAGGCACAAGATTTCCATTGGGAGACAAGAGACGTACTGGGAAAATCTGGACTTGTGACAGCTCTAAGATGGTACAAATTCAACCACGTAACAGCACAGGCTTTCCACACCGTATTGGTTGTGTACATTCCCTCTGTCTTTCCAAGAACCTAGTCCCTTTGGTGGTCCAGCATAACAAAAGAGAAGGAGGGGTACAGTGAAAGATTTGTGAACTACTGTACAACAGAAAACCTCTACAGGTTGTCTGAGCAATGATGAGAAGAACATTGGAGTGAATGGCGTACATGTCATTTAATTAGAATTTCATGTCTGTGTAGTTTAAAGAAACATTGTAATTTCATTTCTGAACTAATATAAGCAATTAGCCTTCGCCTTTTCCCCCTCAACTCAGTGTAGGCATTGCCTAAGTAAGAACTAGCTATGGGCTGGTAGAACACAGAAAGACAAAACCCCAAATTACCTACAATATCTCAATCAAATGCAAGATGCAATTTACCATGCAGTTTTCCACTGGGATATACCTCAAGTGACTCACACAAGTGGCAAGTGCATTTAAATGCTGGCTTAAGGTCCAAGCTTAAGCTGTCTACTTTCAGCTTTGAAAAAACTGGTCTTCAGTAATGTAACAGAAAAAAAGAAAGCTGCAGTGCTTTGATAGAGTCCAGGGCTTCTCACAGTTCCTAAAAATTACAAAATGAACAATCCTGACAGTCAGTTCTCAGTCAATGAAAGGATTTTAGTACTGGTTTGAACTGCTAGTCACAATCACACCATCTCCAGGGCATGAAAAGCTAGACAAGTGTAAAAAGTTTTATCCTGCTCCACAAATGGGCTCTCTGAGACAAAGAGAAGCCAAGTGGCTTGTTGCGCGTCGCACAGGAGACCTGTGTAGATCATCTAGGTACTGATTTATGCCTTCAAAGTCTCCCTCCCCACAAGTAATCCCCAAAACCTCCTCATGCCCACTGCCAACATAGTCTGTAGGATGGGGTATTCTTATCGAGTACTCTGGTAATAAAAATCCCAAACAGAAGAAACAGGAATTAATGACATCAAGATTTTCTCCAGAAGCCATAATCCACAGATTTGTAGTTCTCTCAGTCAGCAACGTTCTTCTAGGAAAGATACTCACAAAGGTGCCGTTTTCCTACTACATGTTCACTATATGTATTTCCTTTTCTAAATAGGCCATACACAGCAGTCAAAGAAAGTCATTTGTAGGTAAAGCATTAGCAGTAACATGTGGAAAGCACATCCTCAGTCATTCCATTTCATGCTACTCTAACACAACAAATATGACTTACAATGGCTCAGCCACACAGGGGTGTTTTCCGCTGTTTCAGAGTTAGCAGAGCTAACTGCTGTCCAGACCCAGCAGATCTGGGAATTGTTTTACACCTCAGTGTTAAATTAGAGGCCTCTGCCATCAGAGGAGTCATATAAACAAGTGGGAGCATACATCCTTCAACATTTGTCCACTTCATAATGGGAAAATCACACTAAAACCAGAAAATCACCACCTCTGCAGGTACTACTGAAGAACTTGACCTACTCATTAAAATACCGTATCTGTGACTTGTGTGTAGGTGTCCATGAACACAGGTTTTAATGGAGCAACTGGCTGGGCCATGTTGTAGTCCTCACTGCAAAGTATCCTGAAACTCATCAGACAAAAATGCCATGGAAAATGAATGTGTGTTGTCTTGCACTGCATCTGCTTTCTTCTTTATTGCCACAAATTGGGAATGGCACTGATACCTCATTAGAAACTCCAGATGTGGGTGGCATGACGTATTCAGGGGTCACCCATGCTTACCATAAAACGAGGCAAAAAAAGGGGAAGAGAAAAATAACTTTAAAAAAATGAGTTCTGGAAGTATAAATGGTGGAGGCAATTTACGAGCCACTTCCTTCTGGGGAGTTATTTCTACTAGTTGTTAAGGTCTCGACACACAGCATGGAAGTGTCATCAATCTCACCAAAGCTGGGCTATCAGTGGTGAGGCACTAGGACAGGATGCTCAAGAAAGTTGTGAATGCTTCTTCCCTGGCAGTGTACAAGTCCAGGCTGGACAGAGCCTTGGGCGACATGCTCTAGTGGAAGGTGTCCCTGCCTGTGGCAGGGGGTTGGAACTGGATGAGCTTTAATGTCCCTTCCAACCCAAACCAGTCTGGGATTCAGTGATTCCATCAGTTAAGGCAAAGCAACAGAGGTCCAGCCCCAAAGCAGGGGAACACATCCTACACTGCACCCCTATGCAGAGTCCTCACAGCTCATCCCTACCTTTGGTTATCATCATTGCTTTGCTACCTTTTTTGAGAGAAGAGGTGAGTTTGTCACAACAAAAGTAAAAGTACTTTAAAACTTTTCAAACTATCTGAAAACCCCACCTTCAAGCTACATCTAAGTATGCTTCAGAAGAGTTAACATCTGTAAACTAAATCAGGCCCAAAGTGATAAAAATGGGTATCGGAAAAACATACCTAAAATGAAGTATGTTGAAAGCATGCTGGGAAGAAGCAAAGCCAAAGCCAAAGCAAAGCAAAGTGACAGAAACTGAGACCACAAACTCGTTTTACAAAGTCACCATAAGAAAGGGAGGCAAGAAAGAGGGAAAAGGCTGGTGCATCCAGGGAGGGAAGAAGGGGTGAGTGGAAACAGCTGGAATTGTTCAGCTGTGTCAACATTCGGCTGTTTCGCAGATTGACGAGCAAAGTGTCATCTGAAACCAATTACATTCCCAAAACCCCATGGACCTGGTTCATAACATTGATTAATCCACACTGTGAAAACATCCCCAAGCAAAACTGGAACAGCTGTCAGCCCTTAGAGCTCACAAAGAGCAGTTGATTAAAAAAAGGAGAAAAAGCCATGCACACTCTTTAATACCATCTTCGTCATGTACAGAAGATCATATACCTGCTCCCACCGATTGAGAGCAAAGAAGATGTCCACTTCCTCCTACCCACGGTGCTTTTCCAGCATTACCATGACTGGCAATGGAAGAGTTTGTCAGCATTAGACACAGGCCAGTACTAATCCCCACAGGCAAAGCACCTGCATGAGAACTAGCAGTCTCCTGAAGATGCCATTTCCTCTCCTTTGCAGAGCCTGGGGGACCACGACTGACTTTATGGAGGATGGAAACTCCCTGTCCCCACTCCAAGCGCCCTGAAATTGTTATCTTCAGGCAGATTAGTTATTCAGAGATCATGAGCTGTACTTGTGAGACTCTTGACGCTACCTGACTGTGAATCAGCTGCTCTGCTCAAGTGAGGCACAGGTCAGCTCCGATGCCTCCCCACACAGCACTCCTCCTCAGTTTGAACACTGATGAAGTGCCTGCTATAGGAAGATCTTGTACTTGACAAGGTGCTTCACTGCTGCCACCTCCATCGTCTTAAGGACCTTGCTTGCTACAAGGTCCTTCACAGCACAACCATGTCCTGCAAATTCCCTCTTCATCCATCTGAGCAGCACCAACCTGAACCAGGTGTGTGCTCCCTATCGGCCATGAAGACATAATTTATCTGTCACATTTCCCAAGAGAGTATCAGCCAGATGTACTCTGACAGTCTGTAAAATATTTCCGAGCCAACCAAAATCCCTGCAAGAATATCATAACAAACAGGAATGGAAGTTTGCAGAAATGAAATCAAAAGTAACAAAGAATGGAAAGATTTTCAGTGTTCATAACCACCAATTAAAGGCTGCAGGAAGGAGAATCCCAGACTGGTTTGGGTTGGAAGGGACCTTAGAGCTCATCCAGTTCCAACCCGTGCCACGGGCAGGGACACCTTCCACTAGAGCAGGTTGCTCCAAGCCCCTGTGTCCAACCTGGCCTTGAACACTGCCAGGGATGGGGCAGCCACAGCTTCTCTGGGCACCCTGTGCCAGCGCCTCAGCACCCTCACAGAGAACAACTTCTTCCTTGTATCTAATCTAAACCTCTCCTGTTTAAGAAGATTTTTTTTGCTTGCATGTTAATCAAACCCCTTTATTAAAGAAGGTATTTTTAGGTGGAGCTCCATGTATTTTTTTTTCCAGATATATGTATTTATTTTATTAGCTATTCTAAAATAATGTTTAGAGGGGCAGGAAGCCTTCACCAGCCAGTGCCAAAGATCAAGAGACCTTGCACTTCAACCTGCAATATTCTTCCTGCAATCTATCAGCAAGAATTGCTGTCACTGTGTAACATCAAGAGAAATTCGGTGCTGCATTTATATTCTTATTTCCCAGCTTCAGAGCAAAGCATTGGCAGACTGACAAG
This sequence comes from Nestor notabilis, assembly GCF_000696875.1. Lineage (NCBI taxonomy): Eukaryota > Metazoa > Chordata > Aves > Psittaciformes > Psittacidae > Nestor > Nestor notabilis. The sequence continues at coordinate 83,443 of NW_009942504.1, read as the reverse complement.
GTAAGTACCAGAGCATAAGTCCACAGAAACAAAAGCATTCAAATCATATTGCTATTGTATGATTCCAAGACATTGGTGAAGTGACAATTCTTCTTCCAGTGAATACTTGGTACGTGTAACTCCATTCATCACATTCTTAAAAGAGTCCATGGATTCAAATACGATACACAAGAAAACATTACCACTACTGCACAGCCTGTACCAGAACTGAAATGAATAAACTCAACATCAGAGGACTTAACACACACACACACCTTATTCCGTGCTAGAGAGAAATGCTTCCCGGCTTTACAGGAGTTTTTTGGGAGGGCAAAATACAATGTTATCAGAGTCAGAATATCTTTCAGCTTATCCCTTCCTTCACTCAGTCCTCTTACTTATTTCTAAGGACTTGTCACAGATAAACCCCCCCTCATTGTTTAAACTTCAGTATTCATTCCAGCTTCACAATCGCATACACAAAACAAACCAAAATGCAGAATGCACAATCAACTGTTTCAATTCATTACTCAGTAAATAAGCTCTGCTAGAATGGTTATTTATTTAGGGGCAATGGGATACTGTTGAAAGAATTTCTATTCCAAAAGGTACATAAATTTCCAAATTCAAAAGTGAGTTTCCTTCTGACTCTTTACTAAGCAGTCCAGCAATACTAGTTACCACCACTGGATAACAGTGCAAAAGCTATCACCATCTGGCACGTGTTTCCAAGCCCCAGCCGGGATCAGCATCTGATATCACGGGCACTGTATAAACAGAGTAACATCTAATAATCAGGCTCCCTATTTTGCAGGGTACCAGGATGTATCGACTCAATGGGGCACTATTCAAGCCTATAAAATAGCGTAGTATTTACATGTGTGCTTAGTGTTAAGTATATGTATGCCAGGAATAAGTTACACTACATTAAAACACTACAAAAGAAGAATACTACTTCACACATGGAATTCTGCGAAGACACTCACAAGCTGTTCTTGTTTCCCATAAATGTTAGAAATAAAAAATACTCATTGGATCTAATATTTCATATTCTGCTACAGAAAATAAATGGACAATGGCATTAAAAACAAACCAGAAAATCGCGAGACCACAGCAAAACCCAGTGCAGAAGGTTGGTCCACATGCAGTAGCCAGACTTTTTAGAGTGGCCAATACCTGATCTTCAACCCAAAGAACTAAAGAGCTATGAGGTACTGGATTCTGTGCTGTTGAACAGGCAAGTGCCAAGTTCTATTTTCTGACCACCAAGACTCATTATCATTTTCTTATGAAAAAAGTTGTATGACTCATAACATTTGTCTGCAAGAATGTAAAGTTAAAAGTCAAAATTACTCACACCTTTTCAAAATCCAGCATGAGAAAGTGAAATTATTTCCAAAGTAATTCTTACACCACCAATGGCTGGATTCATACGCTTACTAATAGCAGCTAACAGGCTGAGAAAATAATATGTAAGGTATTCTTGAGACTATAATGAGAAAAATTGGTACAAAGACTTGTAGAATTAGGGCAAAGTATAAAGAGTTATTCAAGCTGTAGCAGACATCCATCAATTCATAGGATTTAAAGTCAAAAAAAGACAAGTAGGATGAGCTATTCTTGCATATCCAAAGATGCCTGTATCAGGTCACTGCATTTCACATCATTAACCCCTGCACTGAGTCCCATAAATAGTATTTGATTAAAACTTTCCTTACAGAAAAGCATCCAAGCTGAATCCGAAGACTTCAGGAAATGGTGCAGCAGCTGTTCCTCATGGTAATCCATCCCAACATTTAAGCAAAGTGTTGAGCATTTTTACCTACTCTCCAATTTGAATTCATCTGCTCCAGCATTATTCCAGCCACTGGTTCCCATTTTGTCCCTCTCCATCACATTAAAGAGAGTCCTTTAAAACCCAGTATTTTCTTTCGCTGAAGACTCTCAAACACGGTTATACTACAGATGCCCAGTTTTCTCTCTGATAAATTTAAGACCCGATGCTCCAAGCACTTAAGACCAACCATCTCCTCCTACATCAAATATTTTGTGGGAACTTTCTGAACCTTACTCAATACTTTAATGTCCGTCCTAAAACATGGATCCTAGAATTACAGGAATTATTCTAGTACTGTCATACCATCATACACAGGCATGTAACCAGGCAAAACTTCTCTCCCAACTCTCATTCCCATTTACACAAACAAGAATTGCATCACAGTTCTCTTCCACTTGAAGCCCATGGTCAGCTGTTACCTGAGAGGCCTGTCTCTGCTTTGCATGACACAGTCTTCTCCCACAGCAACATTCATTTTTCTTATGTGAGTTGATTTACAGAGGGCCTCTGTTTAAACAGGCAAAATTCAGATGCTTTCTATGTAAAGCATATACTATTTTTATCTAATTCTGCCACTCTCTGCTACCTGGAAATAAAGCATCAGTGATTCAGATAGATTCTTCCAAGTAATTGACAGAAATACTGAGTAGTGTTGAAACTAGTCCCCATCCCTGTTGAATGCCTATACCAGCTCATGCTGACTCTCCGTGAACATGTGTCTGAAATAAGGCAGTCAGAGTGGCATCTAGTGCACAGACTGCTGCAACTAAAGACGAACTTGCAGGAAGAAGCAAGAAGGAACTTCAGATGAAGTCCTGGCGAACAATGTGCATTAAACCCCATGCTGCGACTGGACGAAGAACTCGGTCATAAACAGGAGCTGCAAATGAAATGAGAGTTCGGAAGTTCTCAAACCAAGGAATCACATCTGTAACGTAAAGGTGAAGATGCGCTGAGGTAAGGTAGTAACCAATCAGGAATTCCTAGAACTTCACTAAGAGACTTTTTAGTTCCAAGTTTTCTGAAGAAAATATGGATCATCACCACAGATTGGTTATCTTGAAAGGTCAAGTGTTGAAGAGGAGGTATGAAATGGGTGACTAAAGTGAAGGAGAACAACAGAAGGAATGTCTTCCCAAAGAGAGTAATGACCATATATAGCATTCCGGTTTTTATATATAGTTGATGTGTTTGATGTCTGAGGACCTTTCATCAACTCTGTCATCAAGTGGTATTTCCCAGACGAGGACTGGTGTTCTGTGAGTGCCAGCAGTTATTTACTTGAGCTTTCCAAAGCATGACTGCTCTATTTATCCTTACAGGGACCATTACACCAAAGAGCATTTTGCACAATTTGCTCCCGAGAGCAGGAAGCAGACCAGGACGCAGACACTCACACAGCTATGCCATTACCTCCCTGTAGGTGCTTAGAACAGCAAGAATTTTGTGACAGTAAATGTGGATTAATACCTGCATGTTCACAATACATACCTTTATAAACGTGCCCACAGGCTTGAACTTTAATATCTTTCAGGGTAGTACCCACAACTATAACTGTGTAATCAACAACAACGTAATACAGAAGTAATAATACTGAAAGCCGAAACTATTGGATGACATGACAATTCTTCAGATGGCCTAAGCAAACCTTGGACAGAAATGCAGCTGAGGTTATAATACCTAGACATATCAAACAGATAAATCATTTTTGATTCAGTGAAAGTATGAGATCCAATGAAAGAGTGAATCTGAATAATAAATGTACTTTCTCATTCTAGAACATCATCTGCTTCCTTCTACTACATGCTGAGAAAAAAAAATATATCCCGCACAGAGGCAATGTGATGTCAGGGAATATAGCTTTTCATTTTTAATCATCCCCTAAGAACAGAAAAAGGAAGAGTAGTGGGTAAGTACTACAAGGAAGGAAACCTACATAAGTAACGTGCCACAGCTGTTGCCAGCCCATGGGTATGTGTCCCCTTCTTCTGCCTCAGCCACTGGATTCACTGAGCCCCAGGGATTCTCAAGAAGGTGCAGCAAAGGAACGACAGGTCTCTCAAGCTGAGCTCCCACTGTGGTTAAACTGAGCTCATTTTATGCCTCCTCAGCCCCTGCACTGGGATACAGTGGACTGGATCTGAACAAAGGCAATACATGTCAATAAAGCTTCCCTCTCTCCAAATTTATACTGAATTTCTGCTAAATTTGGCACTGAAATCATGAATGTTTAGGAACAAGTACGTAGTAATTTAATACTAGGTTTGGATGCAGAAGCTAGCTAGGATGATGGCACAAAGCTATGACTGCCTTGGCTGCATCTTATCCACTTCTAAAACCATCCACAAATGCATGCTCATATCAAACCACCTATTTGAGTGGAGCAGGATCTATTTGCGTGCTGAGCTTTGCAACCAGGCCGGCTTCCTAGGCTACATTTCAGTATGAGCTAGCCTTGGTACAGAAACAGGTTTTCCAGTGTATGTACCTATAAAGAGACAAACCCCAGGATCCACTTGAGGACTTGCTCCAGGTTACACAATGGGTAGAAAAATACCCATCATCTGAGCTTACATGTGCAGGAAAACCATGCCATTGATTTATCTGCTTTTTCCCAGATACCACTTTACAGATTGTCATTGTTTATTAACACTTTCTTACCAATACTTCTAATTTCTCTGGACTACAAATACATTTTAGGATGCACCTCGACAAAACAAGCCGATGTGAAGGAGTCTGTCTGCATGTGCATATTGCTGAACTGCATCATCACACACAACAAAGACCTTGTCCCACCACACAGGCCTCTGCAAGAGCAAAGCACTTCCTGAAAACTGGGACTATTATCCTGAAGGGTTCCAGAAGCGCCTGAAGCTACACAGATAAAATCGAACTGTAGCGCTTAGTCCTAGGCATGTTGAAAGGATTTCTTTCTTTAAAAGAAAATACGTTGGTGACAACCTGATCTGAAAGGTCAGCACGTAGCTGAAGTTGTGGTCCAGTCTTTCACAAAAAAACTACACCGGGCTCCTACTGCTGTAAAAAGTATCTTCCACAGAACTCAGACACTGTATTTTAAATCCTTGAAGCCTGATAGTAAGCTCCTGAAGAAGACATGATTGTCTTGTTATTGTCAACACATCCACCTACCCAATCAACCTTCAAAACATCAAAATTCACTTTACTCCCACTATCTCCTTGATGTAAATTACTCTCCTATTAATAATTCTCTTTTGTTATAATCATCCTTTCTTACCTTGCATGAATTGCTCTCATTCTACAGGACCGAGTTTGATCTTACTTCTAAAAAACAACCAAACACAGAACCTAAAAACACACCCACCAAAAAACCCACTGTCACTTTCTTGTTTGTGGCGAATTTCATCCTTTCATCTCCATGATTTAAAAGCATCACTGTACAACAGCTGAATATATGACATTGGAGAACCCGGCCATTGCTAACAGGTATATGCCAACTCACTTTATACTTGTGCATTCTATTTGGAAGGCAGTAAAGCCTTGCTTTCCTCCAGAACATATCTCCCTCTCCAGGTCATGACAATTCCGAACATCCCCAAGGCCTGTCAATCACATAAAACCCAAGTAAACACGCACTGCATGCCTCCCTGGCAAACAGGACTGGGACAGTCACCAATATTTGTTCGCATTATGTCACTAAGGCAAAGAGAATTTGTTCCATCTCCAAATTATTTTCATCCTCACTTAAATGGGAAGCTGTATGCTGTTAAGCGGTTATGCCACCAAAGGAACAGTAAAGGTACAGTAAGAGTTACCCTCTGCACACTACCTGCTGCAAACATTAAATTCAACACATGAAAAATGGAGTTACCGGCAGAAAAATTGAGGATGCTTCCAAAGCCAGATCCCTACAGCAGAAGGCATGAGGTCTGCAGCAGGATATAGGCTTCCCAGTTTTGCAGTGAATTTCCTTGATTATACTTGATCCTTTTGATGGTTTTCCAGTTGCATGGAAATATTGCTAAAGCAATCCATCTTTCTAAAACTTACAGTATCTGTTCAGCTTCTGGTAGTATGGTAGCCAGAGGTATTGCTTATGGCAATAGTTTCAACTCCCTCAAATCGCATGGATGCTCCAAAGGTGGAAAGAAACATCTACAGGTTTGACATAGCACAAAAGTTTCTGCTGGTGTTAAACCGAAGTCAGGTTAGACAATTATAAAGGTCCCTTCCAGTCCCTTCTGAAAGCTATTAGAGATGGGAGTAGTGCAAAATACAGCCATCCATTTCTGCACTATCTGTTTTCTGCCACTGATTTTAACAATCTGCTTACAGGACCAGGTTTGGGATTTTTTTCCCCTCTTTTTTATTTTATTTTTCCTCCTTCCTGACTAGCTGAATTCCCCTCAGGCATCTCAGAATTTGCAGCAGCAACTCCCAGTGATTGCTCTGACATGATAAAAATGGTGGGACTGCAGCTCCCCAGCTGCTAAATCCAGCCAGTGATTCTCTGGGGCTCCTATGCAGTCTAGGGTATCTGGGTTGGTTTGTTTTTCCTTATTCTTTTCCTTTCATTATTCAAGTGGAGGTTTTTTGGATTTTTTTACATTTCCCTTTGTTATTGTTAAAGACACTTTGTTACCCAGGGAGTTCACTCAAATTGTCAAGGAGAAAAGGATTCTAAAAGGCAGAGGCAGCAAATGAATCGTCCCTTTCCTTGCTTCTCCATCCTTCTACATCCTTTTAGCACAGATTTTTTCATCAGACATAGATACCGATGTATAATAGGTGACAGAATCAAATCTCTCTTCTGCCCAACAGGCACTGGATTATAGAAATTGTCACTGTAGCAGTTGGTGATTTCAGCAAAGGGGTTTTTCATATCATCACTGCAAAATACTGCACTGACTTTCCTAGTAACAACAACAGGAATTCTCAGTTGTATTCTATGAGCGGATTTCAGCTCTTTTTCTGCACCCGATTTCTATGGGTTAACAGTAATGGCTTAACAAACACGACTGCAAACTTGTGAAAATCCAAAAGACACAGGCAAATTCACAAATACTGGCTGGGAGATATATTGCTGGGTTTTGGCAACAAAGATGAGTTATTTTAGCTTGGCTTTGAAAAGCAGCACAGGTCAAACAATAGAACCGTGAGGCAAAGAGCTGCAAGCACATAGAAGAGCACATACAATAGCAAGGAGGCACCTTTGGCTGAAAATGAAACATGTTTCCTACCAACTGTCCAGTTTGGCAAATGAATTACTTTTTTGGGCGGTGGGGGTGATGAAATCTGTATGCTGTTCAGCGGCTTTTCTGTATTACATATTTGAGACTTAAAACATGGTATTTTTCTCCTCCACACCAAAGTCTTCAATTTAAAACGCACAAGCACGTAAGTTCTGATAATGCCTATACAATGTGAATCAATGCTATAAAAATTAAAGCAGCATTGTACCCCAGTCCGATACACCTAAAGTCATGCCTTATTGCTGCAAACATGTACACTTCATGGAACCCTCTACATGCAGATTTCCCTATGTCGGTATACTGAGGAATATTAGTGAGCCTCTGATCCACATGCTTAGAAGTGAGTTATGTGCTATTCATTAATGCTTTTACAGCCAATATTTATGTTTTATTACTTTTATAATATGCTTAGAAACAAAGTCAGGAGAACAGCCCTGCATCAGAAGAGTGCACCAACCCGGGTAGGAAGTTCTCCTAAAGAAGGACTGTGTGCCCCCGTCTCACAAAACAGGTTTCAATCACTTGAAAGCAGATACAGAAAGTATCCGCACAGGTATGTATTCTCTTACTGATGAAGTTAACTCAGAGGTACATTATACGAAGAACAAAGCTACACATTAGCTATTTATACACTTACGCAATCAATACTGAAATATACACATGTATAATTATGTCATTATCACATTAGGAAGTCCATAATGAACTACTTAATCAAGTAAAAAAAGGATATCATAAATATGGCCAAATGATAATGAAACTACACTACATGAATAAATCTTACCGAGAACAGGCAAGTAACCAGCAGACGCTGGTAGGGGACAACTAGTTTACCCGTCAAGATGTGTCAGCAGTAGTATTTAAGAATCCTGAGGACATTCCTGTATTCGGAGAATGAAAACACATAAACCCCAAATGCATCGACATCAAAACTTAAAATAAGTAATGTTTACATGCGGATTAATGTTGTTAGAGATTAGAGCCAGAAAGCTCACTGTCTGCTCATAAAAATAGGTGCACGATAAGATAGATGCCAGATTTTTTGAGATATCTCTCTCTTCTGCTCTGGGGATTTGTTTCAGGATTCTATATTCGGTGACTCTTCCATCCGTTTTGTCTGCTTGGGCCAGGTTACCATTATCCTCAAGATTCTCAAACTGTATCTATCCAGCTCAAAACCGAATGATTTATTAAGTCCCCTGTACTTGCATCTGGAGGCTTTACTTTTGCCTATGATGCAAAGGACTACACGAACAGTTGCAGTACATTAGGGTGCAGGTATCAGAGGACATCACAGTCCTTGCTCCAAAACAGTCATACAAAAGGGCTGGCAAATATAATCATGGCCACAGAAGTCACTGAGGCCCTAGTATCACGGCTATAACACTGGATAGATTTAGCCAAACCCACTGAGTTTCACTGCGCTACATGATCAGGTCGCAGACTCCCAAGTGGGGACTGCACCTTGGAAGAGCTCCAGCAATGTTGTAGTGAAAACTGCACAGAAGCAGCAGCCAGAAGTGACTACGGGAACAACCACCGCAGGGTCGAGAGCAGGAAGAGACATACACAGAGGAAGGACAGCAAGAAGGAGAGTTTAAGATCAAGAAATAGCTGGGCCAAAAGGCCTCCCCCTCTCTTTCTGCAGTGTCTTGTGCTCTATTACCACTTGCAATGCTCTCTCCTCAGTGCTGCTTTTGCTCCCAATCGCTATGCCAGCCATCAGAATTGCACCCCAGTCCAAAGTGGTAACCAACAGTAGTATCCTTATTAGTAAAACAATAACTTTACCAAGGCTTCTTTGCCTGACATAAAGGTTGCTAGAAACACATTTCCATTATCCTGTAATTTCAGCAAGGAGAAGCAAAGAATTGGATGGGAGGAAAGGACACACTAGGGAGTGGCAAGAGACAGTCTCTGGAGAGCTCAGACCAACAAAAATGCATAGGCTCAAACGTGGAGAAAAATATGGCTTAATAAATCATCATCTGAAGTTGCCATGGTAATAGTAAATGTCTAGTTCCCTATACTGTTTAACTCCATACGTTCACTCCTGCAGGAGAGGAATAACACCGAGTTCTCCACCGTAACAAACGACACGGGAGATCCTTATTTAAAGGAGAGGACAGAGTGTGCAGCCCAGCGTAGTCTGGCTCCCGACCTGCAGGGCACTTGAGGTGAAGGAACACTTTCTTCATGCAAGTCAGCTCCACACCACACGCTCGCTGTACTTTGTGCGCAGCTCGCTTCCTGGTGCGGCTGCCTCCGAAACGCAGCCTGCCAGATACCCAGCAAAGCAGCATTTGCCTTCTAAAACTAGAAAACACTGTGCGATTGACTGAAGACTGCAGTCCCACATGGAATACTGTGTAATAAATTATCATAGCTGTAGGTAAATATAGATATAGATAGAATCTAAAAGATCTTTTTATGTACCAACGACTTCTCGGAGGGAGGGGCTTGAGTGAGTAAAAAGAAAGAATCTGACAAGAACAAGGAGAGTGCGTGGGTCTCTCTCAGAATAAGGTCAGCTCCCACAGACTTCCTCAAGCAAGTTTCTTAATGTTCCTGTATCTCGGTTCCCCCATCTGTACAACAGTGTTAACATGTACTCTGCTTATCTAAGCTTATTAGCATGTGGAAAGTGATTCGTAATCTGAAAGTTCAGAGCCTGTGGAAAAAAAGGAAAACTTTTGTTTCAAAACTTCCCTGCCTCCAAGAGTCTTGAAAAAACAGCCTGGCTGGCAATCCCTGCGCTAGAAAGCATGTCAGTGTTTATAAAGCAAAGATAAAACATTTCCACATCACATGAAAAAGCAACTTGTCTAGTCATACTTCAAGCACTATAATAAGATAGATGAGTAAAGAGACAGTCAAGAAATAAACTAAAGCGACAGCAGCACTAGGAGCAATTACTTATTGGAGAGGTGCAGCTCAAAGGCAAGGGGAGAGGGAAAGCCGGATTCAGCTTTCCAGTGAAGGAACATGCCAAGGAGATGTCAGTGTCCTGAAAGCCAGTCAGGTTCTTCCAACTATTCTTTTCAGATGCTCGCTGTACCACCTCAGAACGTAACAATGCCTACGGAATGTGATAACAGTTAATTCAAGGTCAGGTTAAATCTCTTTCCTGGTGTCTTGAAAGCAAAGTCCCTTGGACCACATACAGACCATGAAACCTAATTACCAAAAACCAAGCCACAGTTTATGAAACATAATCTGGAAATAAGAATACTTACTTTTATTAAAAGAGGTCCTAGAATGCAGTGCCAGAGCACTAACCATAAGCACATGCCATTCAATTTACAGCTTTCCTTGCTGAAGTCTCTTAAGCCTTTGTTACTGAGCTTTCATATTAAATAAGGTATGAGATTAGCCTAGAACACAGCCCTTGTACAACTGGAATTTTTCAAGAGGTGCTACTGACTGTTCTAGGACGATATCAACCACCAGTATTTCCCCCCCCCAGTCTTCACAGAAAGCTCTTTATCAGGCTACATGGATGTGATATATATTCCTGGCCTAAAGCAGTATCTCACAACTCCACGTTCTCTTCTTTAGAGTACTGTGCTATCTGAAGATAGGATTTTTAACCAAACTAAAACTTACTGTAAAATCTGCATCCTTTCTAGAAGGAGCTCTTTTCCTAACCTGCTAAAGGTGAACTTGAATAAACTTGAAAAGTTTATCAAAACAATGATAAACTTTTGCACAGGGTGATCAGACCAAATCATCTATTCATCGCAGACTACATCTCATATGTACAGACACATATGCATCTGTTTTAAAGAAGTGCAGCAGCTGAGCGATTTCAGAGTGTTTTACACATTTGACTTTCTCGATAGAATATTTCAAACACCCGTTTGCTCCTGTTTCTGCATGTAATTTATATTCCTGAGACACAGAAGTAATGTCAAAACCTGAAAGATCAGAGAAATCCACAGTTGTGAAAGGCTCCTTGGTATCAACAGGAGTACATCAAATGCCACAAGCTAAGACTACATGGTTTCATGGTGCCTCCACTTCTTTGACTGTGTACCTATGACTGCTGCATAAAGCCTTCAGTCTCACGTTGCAAATCCAAGCTCCAGAGGGAAATACAAACTCGTAATAGGTTCAGGGCAAATATCCAACGCACCATGGTTACATCAGAGGGGATGCAACTTGCGACTTCAATGAAAAAGACAGTGAAAGGAATCAAAGTGATCCTTTGAGGAAAGTGTGATTTACTACCTAACACAAGACCAGCATTTTGTGTCATCTGCACAAAGACGTCCTTAGCCTGACATTAAATATGTAAAAGGTTTGAGCTAGGGCAGTTTCCTTGGAAGCCACCAATGCTATCGTTCTGTAAACCCTTTGCTTTCTCTCTCGAAGAGGCCAACATATCAAAATATTGCCAAATGCAGAACATACAGGTCAAATGCATAATTTGACTAAATAAAAAGAGAATACCCTTCCTTCACTAAATAAAAAGAGAATACCCTTCCTTACCTGAGGAAACATTATGCCAACGATGGACACAAAACATGGCCTCTAATGACACAATAGAAGAGTGCAAGACCATGACGAATGCCCGAGTTAAAACCCAAGAAAACTGTGACCCCTAATGCTCTCTTTTCTCCCCTCCCGTGGGACACAGGGCTCTTGAGTTCTGCTAGTCACTTCCTGCGTAATGTCCAAGCAGACAGTATCAGAACACTCGGCTGACGGGCAGGCTTGGAGAAAAATGTACCGAAAACTATTGTGTCTCTTTGGAACAAGGTGGAGCAAGCTCCCCACCACAAGCTTACATCTGTGTCATCACATTTATGCTCAATTTAAGAAATTTGGAAAACCTACATGATTTTTAAGATGACAACCGTTTCCCAGTACGTCAGTAATCTTGCTCCTCTGCACCACAACACAAAGCAGTTAAGGTTTCCTATTTCTCTTAAACATTCTGTGGACAAAGGAGGGGGCGAGGAGGGAAGTAGAACCATTCCAGCTACTGCAAGGTGTTACCAAAAAGCCAGCCACTTTTCATACTATATGCCACAGAGAAGGATCTCCCGAGAAGGGGCAGCACTGGGATCACACCAGCCTAGAGCTCCCTGCACAAGCACAAACCCATTTCCACCCTTCACATGACATCCTCTATATAGGATATATATGGACCTGACATTCACACGTGGTACAGTCTCAAGGCTGCTGCAGCACTCCTCTTCACTGTACACTACAGCTAGTGCATCCTAAGGCTGCCTATATCTTAGGTGCAACCCTTTGAAGGACAAGAAGTCAGAATGGCATTCTGGACAGAAAGCACGGAAGAGGTTAACAGAGAAAAAAAAAACCGTATTAATAAAACATGAAGTTATTTAAAATAGTTCAAGTACAGCAGAACTCACTTTCAGTTATGCCAGACTGGATGATGAAGTTTGTGTGATTAATTCCATTCTCTTCCTTTTCATCTCAGAAACTGTCAGCTCTGTTGTACCAACAACATACTGTTACAGTGGCATCGTGAATAGCTCTTGGATAGCAAACAAAAAATATTAAGTGAGCTTTGCCAATTACCTACCACACGTTTTGCTCACAAGCTGCCTTATTCCCTTACAATTCTATTGTTGGAATAGCTAACCTTTTAAAAATAATAGCTACCACTTAAAAGCAATTGTTATTTTAATTGTGAATCGGGATCGTAAATCCATTCTTTAAGAAGCAATTGTACGTTCTGCTGAGTTCTTTTAAATGTGCCTCCCCTAATTCCCTTGCAGGCAACTTCTGCTATAATGAAATTTTTCATTTGCAAATTAGATTTGCTTGTAGCTAGAAACAAAAAGCTATCATCAGAGCGCCAGTAAAAAGGGACGCATCCTTACCCAGTAGGAACAATTAGTTGCACTGACTGCAATTGTAAAAGCTGCCTCTTCTTTCTCCTCCAGCTCTATGATCTGAAGCAGGACTCAAACAGGAAATTATGTGTTTTTATACACGGTAAACTAAAACCTGCAGAGCTTTGCTTCTTTATGGCGTCTTAACAGCTGGACTACAGTATGAGGGATCCATTCAGTAGATCTGATTTCTATGTATGTGTACATATACCCTGCATACACATACAATAGAGAAAGGAAAAATTAATTATTAATATAGAACTACCACTCAGCAAGGGACTTCAGCAGAGGTCCACCTAATAAATAATCTGTTTAAAGGCAACAGCAACTGGCTTGATAAATGTCACAAACACCACAGTGTACTTGTCTTATGTGTCGTATTGACACAGAGAACTCGAAATAACACAGTAATCGACCCACCTATAACCCACTTTCTCAAGCAGAAAAGGATGGCTATTCCCATTTCACTTTCAAAACTGCTGACAGAAAATAGGCATGAAGAGATTAGGCAACTAATCCAAAGCTATTCAAGAAGCCTGTTGAAGAGTTAAGTATTGAACAGGGATCTTGCAAGTTCCAGCCTCAACCCTTCATGCACATAAACCCCTGAATACTGAGTACAGTTTAGGCTCGAAACTGTGTTTTCCCTGATATGCATTTTGTTTAAACTTGCAAGACTTCATGTTTTCTTGAGACAGAAATAATCCCAGCACTGTATGATCCAGTTGTTATTTTAATAACTCAACTCTGTGTGAGAGAACCAAGTATTGTATTTTTAGGTCCCCTGCAAGAAGCATTGTTCATTTTTATCCTTTCAGTGGGTGATCTTTATCTCTGGCAGCCTTTGGGATATTTTCTTCCTGTTCGAACACCAAGTACATTCTTATTATGCTCCACTCTAATGAATCCTGTAGTCCTCAGAGTGGGCCACAACTCATTTGGGGAAATTAGTGAAAGGGAATAGCTACCAGATGACAATGAGGAGACCTGAGAATGATCCCATTTTCAGGCATGAAAAGGAAGTAGCTGGAAACATACCTGCCATTAGTCACAGCAGGAGCTGGAACCTTTGAAACTAACATTGCATAAAGAGAAAGTTCTGCTTTTGGAAAAGTGGAAGATTTTATCTGGCTACGTAAACCTGTCAATCGCCACATGCCTTATTTCTCTTTGCAGCACAGAGGTTTGTGAGGCTGTGCTCGCTCTTTTCTCCCCTGTCATCCATTTCAAATAGGAAATTCTGATCTTTTTTCTAGTCAACCCCGCATACCAAGCTCGGGAACACTTGCTGAAAAAGTTCTTCTGACCTTTTATCCCAAGCCCTGTAGAAACGAATTTGAGAGCCATAAACCAGGTTATGTGCAAAATGTTGATGAAGCCATCCCTTGTGACTTCTCATCACAATGTTTCGTGAAAATTCAAGATCTAGAACTCTCTAAATCCCTCCTCTTGGCAGAAAGGAGGTCTTCTGCTATCATAGGGTAGGGTTTGCAAACACCCACAGACCATAGGAACAGGGTAGTCAACAGGAACAGAAAGTACAACCAGGATTTGCCAGACTGCATCAAACCACTGTCCCGCAAACTCCGTGAAGTGCCTTGAGCCATATGCAGTGCCTGATGAGAGAGAGAAATCCACCCTGTGCTTCTGAGGCCCAACGCCAGGCACGCCATGTATTATACTTGAGCACTAGGGAAATGAGGCCATGAGTCCCTGAACTTCCACCTATCTCCACCATTTGGTGACCAGCTTAAACATTAAACCTGTGAATGTGATCATGTTCCCTTTACTGCAGCACACTTCAACTCCTGATGCTCATGGGCTGCACTTGCTTATGATGCTTACGTGTTTGAGCACCATCACAAACCAGTGATGAAGATTCTGATGTTTACCCAAGACAACATACTTCACCTAGTTAGGAGAAACAGGGAGTGATAGTGGTTCAAACCTGGGATAAAGGAAGGACATGCCGAGAGCCATGAATCTGCAAATCAAGGCTGCTCCTTGGTAAACATGCTGACCGAGCTGATGCACACCAGGCAGGGGGGAAGCAGGAATCGGAAATGCTTTTAGTAAACAGTTGTACAAATGTGGCCCTTCTGCTTTTTCTCGTATCTGATAGATGAAATTTCAAGATAAACTAGATTGGCTTGAGCTAAGAGGATGAGATAGGAACATATGAAAAGTGTGACAGTGTGCAGGCAAGCTTTCTTGCTAAATAAAAACATTTTATTCCTACGTCAGCATGAAATCTGGCACAACAAAAAAACAAATCTGTACAATCCAAATATCCTCGACTCCTGGCAAACTATTTTTGGTGAAGCCTACTGTTGTCCCAAAGCTCTTGAGAAGACAAAGACTTGAGTCTCAGGCTAAACCATATGTCCATTACCAGCTTACAGACACTGAAAAAAAGCTTGGTGTTAAGTCCTGTAACAACTTGGCAAGGTCTTCAGACCTCTTCCACAGCCTTCCACACAGGATGGAGCATATTCCTGAGCCCTGGCTAACTGTGATGCTGAAGCAAGCCACAGCAACCCCTTGTAAATGGCAGAGATCTTCAGGTTTGCACTTCCGACAGAGGCCTTAATAAAGTCCTCAACAATAAAGTCCTGCCTCAAGCTGTGCACTACATATTCCACTCTTCTGTTACACCAAGGCCATTACACAGACCTGGCTCCCTAGATCTCTTCCTCTATTTTCCTGAGTGCCATTTATGCTTTATCTTCACAACCATCAGTCCTGTGCAATACACACTAGCATCTCTTACATAAGCGTTGTTGTTCTCTTCCCGCCTTACCACACACTCGTACCTCTCTCCATGTGGTCATAACACACATAAATGTAATTCTTGTGCAATCTAGTTAGTATCAGAAGGGAAAGAAAAATAATGAAGAAAGAGGTGTAGGCAGAGAAAAGTGCCTGACAATACTGCTGAAGGTAACACGGATAGAATCAGGCACGTATTATGGACGAAGCAGGCAGCTACATTTATAGCTCTGTGTCTGTGATCCCATTTCATCAGCTCAGATCTCTGCTGCTGGAAAAGGAGGAGGTGGGGGTAAGTATGACGCTCAGGTGAGGGGTACAGATAACCCTCTCTCACAGCGTGATGTAAGTTCACACAAATTGACCAAAATCTTAAGTACCTCAAAACGGGAAGAAAACCTAACACTGCGCCTTGGCAGTTCCAGCAACACCCCAGCACTGGGCAGGTCCAGCGTCCAGAACCTGGCACAGCACCCCCCTGAAACTAGAGAAAAATTGACACCTCTTCCCCTCTTGCTCTTAGAAGTACTGTACTACACTGACATAGCTGAAGTGAGAAGGAGGTGACTTCTTGCATGCACCCTGAAGGAGAAGAAGGAAGCCCCATAGATCTGACTGTAGGGGTAAAGGGAGGTTCTAGATACTGGTCAAGGCTATAGGGATGTCCTGACTGCAGAAATGCTCAAAGGTGGAAGCAGACTGGGAAGAATGCTCCTTCTCTTGCATGGAGCAGGAGAACAACTGTGTATTTTCAGAAAATCTAGTAAACCAATGCATTCTGCTGTTGCTGGTCCCCAGGCAGCAAGAGCCTGCTAAAGTTCTTCCATAACCAAGCAGCAGCCAGCTACACCACAGACTTGACCCCTGCTAGTGGCCTAAGCATAAGCCAGCACAGGTCTGCAAAAGCTATTCTGCTACATGCTCATGCATTCTTGAAAATGGGTAAGTCCATGGTTTTTCTGGATTTTAAAGGAACAGAATAAGATCAAACCCAGTATTTAAAAATAACTACAATCAAGCAAGTAAGAAACAGCACCGCAACAGGAATGCAAGGGACAGAGGTGCCCCCATTCTAACATTTCTATCTTTAAACACACAGCATTTTGCAAACTTTAACTTATATTTAGGCCAGAATATATCTGAGAGACAGTAGCTTCCACAGTGATTGTATCTCACCACAGTTTGACAATTATTATATAGTCCATGGACCCTAAAAACTGTGGTACCTGAAATGGGAAAGGCCAGCTGGGATGCTCAAGCTGAACAGCAGGCAAAACAGGGGCCAGGCAAAATGTAATCCAGCCCTGCTCTTATTTGCAGATCGGACAGAGGCAACAAG